>NW_015115379.1:0-3235 GCF_001443285.1 Poecilia latipinna
TTATTTTGGTTCTAACAGCTCTTAGTTATTTACTAATTTTTGAAATCTTGTCTTCTTTTCATATTTGTCTTTTTAAAAAGTACTGCATTCAATATGATGGAACCTTCTTGATGTTTGTTTCCTCCATAAAATGCTGGAGCTTGTCTTAGTTTCTCATCTGACATCAGCAGCTAAAATGCCTTTCCATCTAAAATCATCTGCTCCACAGAGAGCTAACTGGTGATTCATTGTGGTTTGGAGAAGTTCACAGCAGGCAGAGCTCCAGAAACATCACAGCCAGGACAGGATGGCTCACAGCCAGGACAGGATGGCTCACAGCCAGATACACGCACATGCACACATGCACATACAGTGGAATGATAATAGAAAAAGGTGGCTTTACCTCTCAAGCCCATCTCATTTTCAGACATATCTTGGTGAGAGTCTGAATATGCACATGTATCACCTGGAAGACACACAGTGGCTTTGTGAGTTGATAAGAAATTACAGAGTACATCTGAAAGCCAGTATTTTTATTTATTTATGTTTTTTGCTTTACAACTTTCACAACTTTATGTGAAATTGATAAACTGAGGTTTGCATTTTCAGTATTTTATAAATTGTTTTTACTGTTTTTATGTATTAAAGTAGACAGTAAGCAACCAGTTGGTTGTGTTGCATAAATGTTAGGGATTGGGCTTTTTCATAACCAAATGCTCCTTGAGATCATTTTACTCAGTTTTAATTTTTATTGAGGAGGAGCATGAATTTTCTTCTGAAGTTATAGTGTCTACTTTTGGATTTGTCTAATGGCTGGCCTGAACTGTATAAATGCAAGTCTATCTGCCTTAGTATTGACAAAAAAATGTGTATACAATAAAAGCAGTATTGAAATCAGACCTGGAGTAATCAGGGATAAACCCTCAGCCTACTAAATCATCTGTTTTATTTTTAGTTATCATTCTTCCGACCACTTGACCTTCTCTAGAGTCCAGTCTTTGTGCTCCCTTGCAGATGATAGCCTTTTTCTCCAGTTAGCCTCTCTGATTACTGGTTTTCTTATGGCTGTACAACTGTTCCAATCCTTTGAATTCTCTTCACATTGTGTGGAAATTTTCTTACTTTCATAATTAAACATAGCCAGGAGTTCTGCTGTTGTTTTTCTTCAATTTGATGTCACCAATTTTTTCAATTATCACTGATCACGGTTATTCAGTGTTTTTTCAAACCACATTTCTTCCTCCAAAAAAAAAAAAAAAAAGTAACCCCTTTCCTTTCAGTTTTTAATAATGCACGAGACAACTCTTCACCCAATTTTACCAGTTTCTGCAACCCCCTTAGAGGCTTTCTGTGTGTGATGTATGCCAATGATTTGACCCTTCTTAAACCACTAATATTTTTTACACAACCACAGAGTGTGTCTTTCCCCATAGTTGTTTAAGAATTGAGAAGCTACTCATTGTATGATGGTAAAGAACTTGTTGTAGCTGGAAGAGATTTGTCCATCCTGTATCTATCCAATAAGAAGCTCTTCTTTATTACTAGATCAGTTAATTCAAGTGGCAACTTTTTAAAATAAATTGAGATTAATCTACTCCAGTAAAGTCTTTTTAAAGACTTTATTATATTCCATGATGTAATTAATCTATTTTCAAACATTATATTCAGGAGAATCAACACTAGGAAACCATTGTGAAGTAATCTCTAAGTGTTGCTACAGAGTTGCTGTGTGGGTTCTGCTTACAATGATCCAGATGTTCTTCATCTATGGAATTGTGCAATCCTCTATGCTCTATTAACTTAAATTTGTTAATTTTTTTAGCCTGAGCTCAGTCTTTTGCTGACTTAGTGAGTGTTTGCCTCTCACTCTTAAGCCTGTGGCTGCAGCAGTTGTGAAATATATGCGTTCTGCATGGTAGTAAGAACATTGGATAAGGCAAACAACCAAACCAATATTTGTGTGTAAGCATTTGTGCAAATATAATGACATGGTCAAACTCATTTCTAAACCTTAAGGCTTTCTCTCCTTCTGTCACTCTTTGTTCTAGGCTCTTGCTATGGGAATGATGACAGAGTATTATCACTACATCTTCACCACACTGGTAAGTACAGAAGTGGCAGAGCTGCAGATGCTTTGTTATCTCTTGCTACAACAATAAAAAATTGATTGAATGTCTAAAATAGTTTTTATATTCTATTTGTTTACTGTTCAGACCACAACCCCATTCCTCCTGGCCACTCACGTCCAGTGAACAACTGACATTTTCATCAGTATATGTGCACAAATAAATGCACATGCATAACTGGCAAAACATGAAATGAAAGTTAAATTAAATATGTGTTTTACATAAACCAAGAAGAAAAAAAAAGACTGAAAACAAACAACACCCCTTTTCAACCTAACCACCACATACACTCACTTGCCACTTTATTAGGTACACCTGTCCAACTGCTTATTAACACAAATGTCAGCAGCATCTCAATGCATATAGGCATGCAGAAATGGCCAAGATGATTTGATGCATTTCAAACTGAGCATCAGAACGGGGAAGAAAGGTGATTTAAGTGACTTTGAACGTGGCATGGTTGTTGGTGCCAGATGGGTTGGTCTAAGTATTTCAGAAACTGCTGATCTACTGGAATTTTCACCCACAACAAGTGGTTGTGCGTGAAAATTGCGTGGTTGTTCCCCCCACCACCTTTGGGGGAAACACCCCACCGAGAATGACCGAGCTAAGATCCTGTGAGACTTCCAGATCCAGACAGACAACATGGTTATGGCGAACCAACCGGACATTGTGGTGGTAGATAAACAACAGAGAAAAGCCGTTGTGGTGGATGTAGCAATACCAAGTGACTACAACATCAGGAAAATGGAGCAGAAGAAACTGGAGAAATACCAGGGCCTCAGAGAGGAACTGGAGAAGGCCTGGAAGGTGAGGACCACAGTGGTGCCTGTGGTCATCGGGGCCCTCGGGGCAGTCAACCCCAAACTGGAGCAGTGGCTAAAACTTGTCAGTTCAGCAATGTGCAGTTCTAGGCAAAGCCAAGACACTGCGCAGAACCCTCAAGCTCCCAGGCCGCTGGTAGAGGACCCGAGCTCAGAGGATGAGAGAGAGAGAGAGAGAGAGAGAGAGAGAGAGAGATCACCTGCGGAGGGTGAGAAGGAATTTTTTTCTTTTTTATATAGTACTGTGATCAGAATGTCGTATATTGTATCGTATCGTGAGATTATTATATCACTACTATCACTACA
>NW_015115379.1:9598-15755 GCF_001443285.1 Poecilia latipinna
TATATATATATATATATATATATATATATATAGGGAGGGGGACGCCCCACACACCCCACCGGTGTCGGTGTCGTTTTCAACCGACACCAATGGACATCATGGAGCTGCATTACAGTAATATTGTGCTGAATGGGTCGGGGTTGCTGGGGTTACATATTGAAGCACTTGACTGGAAGAGGAACTATGAGTAAAGGACCACAAGAGCAAAGACTGAGGATGGGGCAAGTCGGGTATATCATGTCAGCTTCCTGGTTGCCAGTCAGAGTAATATATGACCAAAAAGATTTCCAAGTCTTGCAGTATACATTTTAATCATTTTCCCATCCCACAGAAAACCTTTGATCAGAGTATCATATTGAGTAAAAATACCAGGCACTACAATAATTTATATTATCATAAGTGCATAGTTGAGCTGTGGTTTTATTACCACCATTTTAACTATGTTCACTCTGTCCCTCAACCCCAGTCTTAGTCTGAGTTTCTTCTATTTATCTAATCTTTATTTTTTGTAGGACAGGCTTTAAATTTAACAGGCATTTCTTCCATCTACTTGCTTAATTTGATTCCTAGATACTTATATCCTTTGAAATCTACTTTTAAATCCTGTTATCAGCATAGCTTCTGATTTGGTTCAGTTAATTTTAGACCAGATTTCTTCCAAGGTGAATCAAACTCTTGATTACCATGATTTCTTTCTTTCCAGGATCTGTTTGCACTGGACGTGGAGCCTTACCGATACAGTGGTGTGAACATGACAGGGTTTAGGATCCTTAATACCGAGAACAACCAAGTTGCCTCAATCATTGAGAAATGGTCCATGGAAAGACTACAGGCTCCACCAAAACCTGACTCTGGTCTACTGGACGGCTTCATGACTGTAAGTCTACTGAATACTGTGAATTAGTGATAAATTTGTAGTTGTCAATGTGCTACCATATTTGTATCATACAAGTTAAATATTTATATTTATTTGTAAAAGAACAACATCTGTTTCTATTGCATGGATTAGTTGGAGATAACTAAATCTGCCTGACTGGTGACGCGCATTAGGGAGTCATCTCATCTTAATCCTCCTAAGATTGGCATAAAAGCTATTATATATCTTGGATTTTTAAATTCTTTTTATGAATTTTATTACTCACTTTAGGCTCGCCTTACGTAATTATTCTTGAAATTTTAGAACTTCTAATCCCAAATTCCAGTTTTAATGAATAAAGCTTCTTCTTTTACTATCTTGACAAAGTGGAAGACAATATAACACATTGTTTTGAGGGTGTTTCAACCCTCAAAACAAGTGTTTTGAGGGTTGAGGAGAGGTTGAGGAGAGGCATTTCCTGCTTACAGGAGAGGTCCCCTCAGATTGCTCTTATGAGCTGTATGTACACTTTTTAACGAATGTCTATTGGCAACACATTTTTGCGCCCCGGGCAGAAATATGTCACCAATCAGACAACATATATGAACAAAATAACTTCACTCATAGTAACTATAAAATATTAATCTTACACAACTAAAAAATATAAATATATTGCAAAAGTACTTTTATTTTATTATTTCATTTTTATTTAATCTTTTATTATCTTATTCAAAGTAATGTGGTGAGTGGTGGGGTGGCGCCCTTGTGCCCTCTAATGGCGCAAAAACCATTTATGAAATTAAATCTAACCTAATCAGTGAACAACTACAACCTGAGAAAAAGTGAGTGTAAACTGCTTTAGTCTGCTGGACTCGAGCAAGATTGCTTCTGCATGTATTTAAAGCAAACTGCTCTGCAAATCCACTTCAGAAACAACCCAGTTTCTGAGAGAAAACAGCTGTTAAAAAAAGGAGATTGCATTGTTTTGGGAATCCCCCCATGTTTGATTGTGTGTTTTTATAAGATTCTCACACAATCCAGTGTGACATTCTACAAGAAGCTTTTAGTTTGCCAGAAAAAAATTAAAGATTTTACTGTTCTGAGAGTTTGTTATACCTCCAAACTGTCTAATAATATATGACATGGTAGGCCTGTATAGATGAATATGCAGATGTTATTCTGACTGTAATTCTCACTCATCCTGAGGGAGATGAGGCAAGACCTCAGTGCTCTGTGTTCCGAATGAGTCCTGGGTGTGATAAGAAGAGTCTTTGTCATTGGGATCTGAAACCTCCCTGATCAGAGCACGCTGCCTGTAATAACTGTTCCACCACACTGCTTTCATACCTCTCTCTTATCTGGGAGCTCGGCCAAAATTGTCAATCCACCAGAGACATGGAATGCAAGGCAGAAAAAATACAATGAAAAGAGGGATCAGAAATGAGAAGAGGGAGACAGATGAAAAAGAGGAAAAATAGAGAGTGGGAGAAGGCAGACTAAGAGTTCCTATGCTTTATTCCCACAATGACTGTTGAGGTGTTAAATGTTAGGCTGTTTGGTCTGATTCCAGTTGGACAGAACTGCCGGCAGCAGCAGCAGCAGCAGCAACATGTTGGCTGCTGATTAAAAACTCTTGCTTGTCTCTGGGGAGTAGCAGATCCTTTTTTTATTCCAAAAGAGCAATATCATGCTGAGTCATGTTTCCGGATTGATCTTGGAGAGTGGGTGTTACTCAGTTTAAGCTGCTTTTGTTAGATTTGTGGCTCAATCAATAGTTTCTCACTTGAGACCTGAAATGGACTGTGTGTGTAAGAGCTGGACATTTTTAAAACACAGAATCCGCAGGTGACTTTGTTGCTATTAGTTGCTAACAAAAGCTGTTGCATAAAACTTTAGAGTCAAACTAATTTCTAAAATTACACAAACAACAAGAATGAAATGACTTTATTAATATATTTGCTTTTCTCGTCTCTTTGACTGACGTTTGCTGGAGAGTAAGTTGCTGAACCAAGCTTGGTGGGATTTCTTTTAATCCATAACAAGCAAAGATTTATAGGTGTGTAGAGTGCAGTGACTCTGCTCATCGCTGACCTAATGGACATGAGTTTGAAGGTGAAAATTGATTAATTAGACCACTGCAGCTAGTCAGTGGCTAATGCTTATTGGCAGGGTGAAAGCTTCTGTAACTCTTTGATTAATGGCTTCATCTGGGGACTGTGATTACAGCATTGGGAGCTTTTTCAGTGAAATGCTTATTTGCTGTAGCTTAAATAAGTAACACTTGTTTTTCTCTGGATCAGTGATCACAGCATTTAAGCACCATCATGTCAAACTAATAAAAACACTGATGTAGAAGTTTTATGGAGAAAAGGTGACAAGCACAGCTTTTTCAGCATTATTGAGCTGCTTCACAGCCTTACATTGCTGCATATTAACCACTGTAAACTGGTGGTAGGTATGCAGTTTACCTACCACTAACTGATGGTTACTACTAACCATCAGTTAGTAGAAATGGTTAGTAGTAAACTGGTGGTTTACTACTAAACCACCAGTTTACCACTAACCATTACTACTAACTGATGGTTACTACTAACTGTTTGTTAGTAGTAACCATCAGTTACTACTAACTGATGGTTACTACTAACTGTTTGTTAGTAGTAACCATCAGTTAGTAGTAATGGTTAGTAAACTGGTAGTCTACCACCAGTTTACTGATGTTGTTGATACACATGTACTTAGCACTCCCCTTGTGCCTGTTTTCTGTCCCACTTAGTAGAGTAGCAAAGGAGGAGCTTATGTGTGCGTCTGTGAGGAAAACGGCATCAAAGAGAAATAAAAAGCGTTATCTCTGTTCTGACCCTTTATAAAGAGTCAGTCAAAAGACTTTGTGAACTTAAAAACTCATTGTGGTACATCTAAGCTCTATTATTTTGAGCTGTAAACCTTGGTCTGTTATTGAAAAGTTGGGAATCTTAAAGTTTAACAACTGTCTACCTTTTGCTGTGAATACGCAGACACTGCTGTTTTGGTACAAATAATGATAGCTGAGCCAGTTTTGATAATTGTGTGTATTGATGGTATTAAATCCTGTACTGTGTAACACTTTACTCTTTGGTTTAAAATACTCCTATCTCTGTTTAACACCAGTTTCTCCGTCATACAGTAATGACACATCACATCTGCTCCTAAAGCAAACAATCAATTTACTCCTTTCATTGGGAAGGCTTTAGAATATTGTTCTTGGGGACTCTTATGTTACTAAAAGCGAAACGGAATCATCTAAAATTGGTCAAAGGTGAAAGCTTTACATAAGCAACAAATCAGAAACAGGCCAATTCCGATCGGCACTGTTCTAGTACTGATTGCAGTTACCCCCCTACCACATTTTTCTCAGCCCCCAAAATATGCACACACAGCAGACTGCACTTTACATTTTAAACTAGACATTGCCCCTTATGTAGCAGATCCCAGGGTCTGCCAAACAAGAAAGCAAGTGCTTTTTCCCCCATCATGACCTGATTCTTGCATTATGTCTGTTCACACTGAGAGGATGAGATCTGACTAACTGTCAGCATTATACAGAACAGGATTGCCAGTCACAAGAATCCCTGATGAGATCATTTTACCAAAAGCAAAATGAATGTACTCTGGTTGGAAAATAATGAAAACTTGATTTGACAGTCAAAAAATACATTTGTTTATTGTCTGTGTATATGTCAGAAATGATCAGAAGACATGCATCCTCACACAAGACTGTCCAGTTTTACTAGAAAACTTGCACAGAAATGTTTGTCCATACTTCTAAAATGAAGATCTATCATTATCTGTACCTAAACATGTCAGATAGCAAACAGAAAAAGCCTAATTAAGGTGGGATTCCAGAGCTTTCGCTTAACATTCAAATGGTCATTCACACACCAACACCAGCTTCATCTGCTCAATCCTGCAGCACTGTCTATCTCACATGCATGAATATAAATTATTAAATACATCCATGCACTTATTTTCTTTTACTAAGATGTCTGTATGACAAATTAGATAAACTAATTCTGCATTTTAGAATTAGTTTAGTTATGGTGTGATGGAGGAATGCTGTTCTCACTCTTGACTCAACATGCACAATGAGAGTGACCTTACAAGCTCCAAGCTCTCCATAATGCCTGTCCTTTTTAATTGCTTTAATTTCACCTGTTCTGCAAAATTAAAATAGTTCTTAAAGGAAAGATTGAATGTGAGTGTACTTTTTGCATCTATCTCTTTTGTCATAACTTTACAGTTTTATATATAAAAAAACATGCTGCCACCAAGGTCATGTGTTTGTTTGTCACACCTCCAGAGCACAGTTGGTATTCAGAGCCACAGAGCTGCAGCTGAATCACTTTGATTTCCACATTACCATAAATGTGCCATAGATCTGGCTATATTTAAATAGGAAGGCAAAGGAAAGCCATTTCCTTTTTGACAGATATCATTTAAAATCTGATCCTCACAGAGTTATAAAAAATGTCACACAGACATCAGACATATTTCAGCATAAATGTTGTGTGAGCATTACTCTAACAGTCAGGCAGTGGGTGCAGAGGGAAAAATGATAGAATGAGTCATATCAGTAACATATTATTAAAAGGCCTGAAACTCTGTTGACAGCTTAACAGTACCCTGCAGAAAAAACCCTGCATTAGCATTTTACTGCTATTAGGTTGCTCCCATTAACTCTATTTACATTTCAGGTTTTTTTGTATTATTCTAGTGTTTTTCTCTCATTTGTTTTTTTTTAATCACCTCATTGCAAAGTATCCATTAAAACAATGATTTTTATACAGTTTATTGTAATAATTTTTTTTTCTGATTTTTCCAGCTTACAGCACTGCACCTCCATGCAAGTATTAGCAAACTTGTTAAAGGGGCCACCGGACAGGATATATTTTATTTTCTAGTTCTTGGGTGCTCCACCCCTTTCTGGTGCCATCCTGGGCAACTTCTCACATAGCCCATATCAAAAAGGTTTTCAGAAGATGTTTAAAAAAATGTTTTGTCTCAAACCAAACATGTCTGAAGATTCTCAGTTGTACAGGTTTTTATATTCAGGAAGGTTTAAAGGAAATCATTTTATGTTAAACATTAATTCAGAAATGTCCCTCTCCATTAATTTATATGTTCAATTTTTGTTGATGTTGTTGCCCTGTCGTTCATTGCTCCCCATGTGTCAAGTTCATAGTGTTCAGCTGTGAACTAGGTTAACCCTCTGAGGGAAAGAGGCTTTTACGTCAAAATAGTAATTCAATTAATCAGCATTATGTA
>NW_015115379.1:19576-21633 GCF_001443285.1 Poecilia latipinna
GGATCTGGGCAAACAGAGTTGTCTGAGGTGAGTCTCTCGTCTGTAGGGGGTGGAATGAGCGGAGAGCAGGCAGGCAGGTGAGGCTTCAAGCTGCAGGTGAGCTTTCAGTTTGGTTCTTGTCCTGGAAGCAGATGAATTCAACAGAATACCTGGGACAAGAAACAGAGATCAGGAAGCGAGGCACAAACGACAAGATGAGCTTTCTCAAAGACGTCACAGATAGCATTTTCTCAGGTGAACTACTACAGAGCTGGAGACTACCATTGGTGAGTAATCATCTAGCAGAGAGTTGAGGTGTTGCAGCTTCTTAAATCCTCTGGCTGATAACCAAAAGTGCTGCAGGTCTGCTCCAGCGACTCCAGCACGGAACCAATGGAGAGAAAACAGACTTGCAAAAAACAGATCCTGACAGATTTAAAAGAACTGTATTTAAGCTGTTTGCAGTTTCCTGGACGTTTGACCAAATTTGTGGTCCATAGAAGCTGAATGCTACTTTTCCTTGTTTGGTTCTGGTTCTGGGGATGCAGAGCAGACCAGAACCAGAAGATCTGAGAGGTCTGGAAGGTTGATACAACAACAACAGATCTTTAATGTATTGTGGTGCTATGTTTACTGTTTATAAACTAACAACAGTATTTTAAAATCTAGTCTCTCAGTGGAAGGATTTTAGAACTGGTGTTACGTGCTCTATCTTCCTGGTTTTAGTGAGAATGCGAGCAGCAGCGTTCTGGACCAGCTGCAGCTGTTTGATTGATTTATTAGACAGTCCTGTGAAGGCTGCAGTAATCGGTGCGACTAAAGATAAACACATGGATGAGTTTCTCTACATCTTGTTGGACATTAGTCCTCTAATCCTGGAAATGTCCTTTAGGTGATAGAAGTCCGACTTTGTAACTGTCTGTATGTGACTGAAGGTTCAGGTCAGAGTCCATTAGTTCACCTAAATTTCAGGGCTGAATAACTGAGGCTATGTGCTGACACTAGATCAGTCCTCTTTAGATAATGTCACACTCCTGCAAATCTATTTTGGCATTTAATGCTGGAGCACAAACAGTTGAATCATATTGGTTTGAATATCTAAAAAAAGTTGCTGGATTGTTGTTGCAGCTCTCACAAACCATGTGTACCGCTTGGTAGTAGTGCAATTTTGTTGCACTACTACAACAAAATTAACACCAACTCAAATATCATCACTTAATTTCTGATTAGTGTGCCTAATCTGGCTACATGAGAGAGAGAGAAATCACAGAAAAAGTGGCACTAGGCAAAGCAAAACACTATGTATCTGGGTTGAGTTGATTTTATATTTCTGTTTAGAGCAGGGGTGGGCAATCCTGATCCTCGAGGGCCGGTGTCCTGCAACTCTTAGACGTCTCCCTGGTCCAACACACTTGAATCCAACAGCTGAATCACCTCCTCAGTGCAGTCTAGTTCTCCAGAGTCCCGCTAACGACCTCATTATTTGACTCGGGTATGTTGAAGTAGAGACACATCTAAAAGTTGCAGGAAACCGGCCCTCGAGGCCTGGAGTTGCCCACCTCTGGTATAGAGGTTGGAAATGTTTGTCCTGTAAAGTGTGTTGAGGTGTTCAAACCAAATTGAACTTATCTCAACACACATAATATTCACATCAAAAGTGACACATTATTTGTGAGACGCAACAGAACTTGTTTCACAAAATCCCCTTTTGTCATGTTTTTTTTTTTTTCACCTAAAATGCACAGCTGAATAAGAATCTTTATGACAGCAACTTTAAGAAGTTACAATTTTGGGCTTCAAATGAATCACATTTGTGCAGATTTACCGTATTTTCCGGACTATAAGCCGCACCGGAGAGATGAGTGCCTAACCCTAACCCTTCTAAACCACGTCCATCCTGACCTGCCCTCTCCTAAGTGAAATTAAACCTGCAGTATGTAACTTTGATAAAAATATATATCTTTACATATTTGTTAAAACTGTCATTATGTTGTGACTGGAGGTGTGCCGATCGATCGGTCACCGATCATAATCGGGCCGATTTTCGTGAAAAAGTGCATGATCGGTGATCGGCGATC
>NW_015115379.1:26391-31730 GCF_001443285.1 Poecilia latipinna
CATACGTATTAAAACTTTGGCTGTCCTAACATGAGACAGATAATCTCTAAAAAATAATCGATCTCCTCCCTGTTCTGCACCAACCCAACAACATCCAAAGCCTTAAGGAACTCTGGGCGGATCTCATCCACCCCCCGGGACACTGAGGAGCTCTTTAACCACCTTGATGACCTTGTCTCCAGAGATCGGAGAGCCCGACCCAGAGTCCCCAGGCTCAGCTTCCTCAATGGAAGGCATGTTGGTGGGAATGAGGAGATCTTCGAAATACTCTGCCCACCGGCCGACAACGTCCCGAGTCGAGGTCAGCAGCACATCATCCCCACTATAAACAGAATCGCCTCGAAGCCGTATAGAAGTCTTTCTCCATGGCCTCTCCAAACTCCTCCCACGCCCGGGTTTTTGCCTCAGCGACCACCCGAGCCGCATGCCGCTTCGCCCGCCGGTACCCATCAGCTGCTTCTGGAGTCCCACAGACCAAAAAGGCCCAATAGGACTCCTTCTTCAGCCTGACAGTATCCCTCACCAAAGGTCTCCACCAACGGGTTCAAGGGTTGCTGCCGCGACAGGCACTGACAACCTTGCGGCCACAACTCCGATAACCGCCTCAACAATGGAGGCACAGAACATGGTCCACTCAGACTCAATGTCCCCCACCGCCCCCGGAACATGTTCAAAGTTCTGCCGGAGATGGGTGTTAAAGCTCTGTTTCACAGGAGACACTGCCAAACATTCCCAGCAGACCACCACAACACGTTTGGGCCTGCCAGGTCTGACCAGCATCCTCCCCCACCACCGGAGCCAGCTCACCACCAGGTAAGTGAACAGCTCCGCACTGACCACCCCCTCGTCACCTGAGTGTCTAATACATGTGGCCGGAGATCTGACGAAATGATGACAAAATCGATCATTGAACTGCGGCCTAGGGTGTCCTGGTGCCAAGTGCACATATAGACACCCTTATGCCTGAACATGGTGTTCTTATGGACAGTCTGTGATGAGCACAGAAGTCCAACAACAGAACAGAACTCGAGTTCAGATCAGGGGGGCCGTTCCTCCCAACCACCCCCCTCCAGGTCTCACTGTCATTGCCTACGTGAGTGTTGAAGTCTCTCAGCAGAACAAGGGAGTCCCCAGGAAGGGTACTCTCCAGTACCCCCTTCAAGGAAGGGTGGGTAATCTGAACTGTCATTTGACCCGTAAGCATAAACAACAGTTAGAACTCGTCCCCCCACCCATAGGCGGAGGGAGGCTACCCTCTCGTTCACCGAGGTAAATCCCAAAGTATAGGCACCAAGATAAGGGGCAACAAGTATGGCCACTCCTGCCCAGCGCCTCTCACCATGGGCAAATCCAGAGTGGAAGTATGTCCAGCCCCTTTCAAGGAGACTGGTTCCAGAACCAGAGCCCCAGACAGCATAGCTCCTAGGATGATTGGGACTCTCAAACTCCTCCACCATGATAAGGTGGCAGCCCAAGGAGAGGCCAAACAACTAGGTTATATTAAAATAACTTTAAATCTACCAGGTGTAAGAATGAAATGGGGCCCATGATTTGTCATAACTGGACGGAATATCCAAGGACTCTTTCAAGAAGTGAGTCATTGAGGTTCCCTGTGAAATGCCTTACTTTCCAACAGAAATATATCTTACATGTGTGGCAGAACCAGTGTGATCAAAATGGGCAACTTGAATTTAAGACCACTATTTTAATAAAGATAAAATTGGTTGCAATAACTCCACTTGAAAAGTTACCTTTAAAGCACAGAGACCCGCTACAGATGAGGCTTGAGACAATCTCACGCAATTCAATAATTATATTTATTGCACAATTGTTTTCAGTTTAATCAAAAAATATACTAATTTAAAACCACTCGCATATTAAAAGTCAGTTATGGCTCAACTCAGAGATGGCAGTGCAAATTAGGGGAGTGACCTAAAAAATAAACACAGCAAACAAGACAGCAAAAATAAAGAAGCCAGAAAAGAGTACCACCACCCGGAAAGTCTACCACCAACACTGCGAGCTGGCCGTTCCTGTCAAAATAAAGGAAAAGGAAATGACATTAAAATTACATACATTAATTCACAATTATACAGTTCAGTCCACAACAAATAATCAAGCAGCAACAGTTCAAATTAAGGATCCGACCTGGGACAAACTGCCACCCAGAGCAGCACTAGAAGAATCAGTCCGAGCTGGTCACAAACCAGCCCAAATCAGCAACACAGGACAAGTGACAGGAGCCACCATTACGCCGACCAGGACAGCAGGCATGAGGCCAGCAACCAGGACGACAGGTAGGCAGCCGACAACAGATAACCAAGACGACAGGACTGCCAGCCAGGGACAAACAGGACAGCAGGCAAACAGCCGTCCCAGGACAAACAGCAGCGTCTATCAAAAATAAATGTCAGAAATGGAATCTGGAAGCATGCAAAAGATGAACATTTCACTTACCACTGAGCTCTATATGTAGTGCCTCTGACAGGAAGAGACGTCATGCAGCTTGTATGGGCAGCCTGGATATACAACAGAAGCTGAGCTAAAGCTAAGCTAAAAACATTGAGTGTGGGAAGCTTCTTACCACGAGGAGGATCAGAGCTTCGTTAAGCACACCGTTCGAGTGTGCATTAATATGTGGCTGTTATACAGAAAATGGAAATAAATCACAAGTAATAAGCTCGTTAAATAGAGATGAAGCCTTCCTTACCTAGTGTGCAGCACCAGTAAACGCCAAGGTCTGAACCGGAAGGAAAACTACATGATGTCGACCAGGTGAGGGAGGGCCCTTTATATACAGACAACCAGCGCCACAACCAATTAGATTTAGGCACTTGTGTGGTGCGTTCAGAGCATACAGGCCATACTGCTGCGCATGTTCCAGAAGACTGTTTTATAATCCTTATATGACAGTTGTATTGTGTTTGCTCGGCTGATATATCATGCTTTTGCTCCACAGTATTTTTGTCTTGATTAAAAAAGAAACAGTCTTGGAGGCAGAAAGGCCAGTAATTGATAACCCATACTGATTTTACTCATTTGTGTCCCTGGGCAAGGCACTTCACCCACCTTGCCTTCTGATGTTGGCCAGAAGGGTTGATGGTGCAAATCGCAGGTTGGTTTCTGTGAGCTTGCCCCAGGGCAGTCACTACAATTCAGTAGTTTATCATCTTCAGTGTGTGAATGAACCCTTTCAGATTTCAATTTGAGACATAAAGGGCATTATAAATTGATTATTTTTATTTACTCCCTTTTAGATGACGCCTCTCTGTTTAGTTTATTCCATCTGCTTGCTTCTTTGCATGAAACTGTCGCTTAGTCCGTCTCTCTGGCTCATACACTTGGCTCTGGCTCCAGTACAGTTCACATGCCGGGGAAGGAACTTGGCTCTAACATGATTCTGGGACTCTACAGCAACAGCTGGCATTACTTGTGCAGAGGCTGTTGGTACTTGGCAGCACTCACTAGGACAAGGAGAATGCCTTTGGTACCTGAGTTTCTTCACCCTGATAAGAGTAGAACTTTACAATAATAATTTTACGGGACTTAAACGCTTCAGAAAGTAAACATTTTACCTGATAACATGACAAATACTGATTATTTTTTATTTACATTTGCTTATGCATTTGACAAACATGGTGGAACCTTATATGTTACTCCACAACCTCTTTTACTATTTAAAGTTAATACTTTAAATAGTATAGTAATGACAGTAATAATAATGTGGCTGTTTTTTAAATGTGGAATAATTGAAAAAAATATATAAATAGGAACGCTGAAATGACTTGTAATCATTTGCCAGTAGCCATGGTAATGGCAAATGGCTAGCGGCAATACACTGATGTATGTGAGATGTAAGGTGATAAGTAAAAAATCTCAAACTCATACATAAAATCCACATATTTATTTGCTGGAAACCACAGTAAATTGTTTTACAGTGGTTCCCAAACCTCTTCCTCCAGTCCCCCAGGCCTGATAGAAATGACTGCATGACCTCCTCTGCAGCCACTAAATGCTGCACGACCTTATTAATAACCCATTCATTTAAGTGCAGTAATTGGAAGTAAGGAGACACAGGGCAGGGGTGTTCGAGGACCAGCTTTAGGAACCACAGATTAATAAGGAGTGATAAACTGCTTTGCAAAAAATGTGTTTCATTCAAGCCTGTAAAATAACTTTGACGGGAGGAATTATTTTTATTTATTTTATGTTCAGTATTCCTTTCATGCTATGATGGGTTTCTAGTCATTTTTGTTTATTGTTGTGGTTTTAAATATTGTCAGCAGTCCGGCTGCACAAATCTGTCCTATGGAGACGTCTTTGGTCCGCACAATTTGTGGAAATGCAGCAGATATAATTTGCACCACGGTTCTGGGCTTTAGGCCTAAGACATCCAAACATGATATTTGATATCCATTTTAGTATTATCATTATTACTATTATTATTATTACTACTACTACTACTATTCTGTTAATGTTGTCGTGTTTCTATCATTGTATCTTTGCTTCCTTCTCGGGATAGCTGTGTTGGACGGATTTTGCACTTGCAAAAAGCAGGAAGTTAACCATATAAAACTAAGCAAAGACGACATAGGTCGTATTCCTTTTAAAATATAAGAGTCATTTGCACATTGTAGTCAATATTTTATCCACGTACTTCCCAGATACTGCAAAATGTTCTTATTCTTAATCTTGACCTGTTGTCATTCTGTATAAGATATGGGACAACAAAAGAGTAACATGAATGAATCTGCTGTCAGATTCATGCATTATAATATTGAATTCAATTGTTCATTTATTAGGTTAAAGTTGTTTATTTGAGAAAATGACAAGTATGATTATGACATTTTTTTAGTTAAGAATGATTTGGAAATGTATTTTTTGGGGCTAATTACGGATTTAATTGATCCACTATTGTTTGCTGTAGCAGCAGCTTTTTTATTGAGTGTGCAGTGCTTCAATTCCTCATAATCCTCAATCAAAAGTGTCATTTTGGTAACGACAAAATTATGTTTGGTGTGAGTTGTGGCGTACGCAATTTATCTAGCGTAGCATCAGTGATTGATCTCATCGTCTGATAAAGAAATCTGTGATTCACCTGAATTACTTAGGCCTGGCTCAACATTGCCCCACCTCCTGAGCCTGTTTTGGATAAAGCCTGGATGAACTGATGAAGCTATGTCAAGCCTGGCTTTATGACGTATCCTGGATTTTGTAATCTTGCGTTTGTGAAACAGCCTTTTCAACTATGGTTTGATCACATATCAATCAATCAATCAAATTTTATTTGCATAGCACATTTCAAGCAGCAAGGCATTTCAAAGTGCTTTACATTAAAC
>NW_015115379.1:38264-39129 GCF_001443285.1 Poecilia latipinna
GTCACCTGGTGACATCGTGATGTAGAGCTGTGTATCATCCGTGTAGTTATGGTAGCTGATCTTATTGCCTGTTATAACCTGAACCAGTGGGAGCATATAAATATTGAATAAGAGGGGTCTTAGGATTGACCCTTGGGGTTCCCCACGTGTGACCTTTGACCTCTTTGATGAGAAGTTTCCAATTGAAACAAAGTAATGTCAGGCTGTGTATGAATACTTGTACACATGCCTGAAAATGTACTCCTTTATAAAACAGATTTGTAGCCACAGCTCACATTTATTGTTTTGGACTCAGTTTGACACATTCATCTTTGACTTAACCATTAAGCATACCATCATAGAGGTGAACATGTGGTAGTTATACCGTCAAACACTGTAGTATTCAGCTGTTCATCAGTTCAGTCACAGGCTTTCATGCATCTTTTACATTTTTCCAGACTGTTTGGATTTTATAAATGCAATAAAATATATTCCTCTCTCTCAATGCTCTGGGGGCGTGTCTTAGAGGGATTCAGGATTAGTTGAACATGTTGGCCTAAATATGTTATAGTTTTCTTATAAACTAAGAAATCATAATTATTTCAAAAATGTACATCTTTTGTTATATTTTTCACCCATGGAGGTCACCATTTTTCACTGATGGGTTGATGACCCATAATGGTCCATTCTGTACTGGAATCTGAAGAGTAAACATACGAAGGCTAACTTTAACCGAGTAGTTGTTTATCATATTGCCTTTTACTGGTGTAATTTTAGATAATGCCACACTGTGTTTCCTTTTTTTTTAAAAAAAAAAAAAAAAAAAAAAAAAAAAAAAAAAAAAAAAAGGGGGCGAGTATAATTACTTCCCAAAAAAAAAAAAAAA
>NW_015115379.1:42301-50966 GCF_001443285.1 Poecilia latipinna
GTAGTTTTTTTTTATTTTTCCTTTTTCTGTGGTTATTTTAAATAAAGCCCCCCCTTCTTTCCTTTTTTTTTAAAAAAAAAAAAAAAAAAAAAAAAGAAAAGAAAAAAAAAATGAGGCGAATCTGGATAATTTCCCACATAAAAGAAAGAAGAGCGCAGTGCCACAGGCGGTGCAGAAAACAACTTCCGAAGGACCTAATCTATACGCTAATCACTAGATTGATTGACAGATGGTATAATGTCAATTTTAACCAAATGCTTGCAAAAGTAAAACCCTCTAAAAGCCTCTAGAACAATAATAAAAAGGACATATGCTCAGTTTGTTCTTATTAAAGACATGGATATGTTGTAGCAAACATGTATTTTGTAGAGAGAAAGATTTAATGAGCATAAAAAATGTATAATATACAACCAAAGGTTGATTGGTCTTGTACTTGTCATGGAAATATGAAAACACAGACCCAATCACTGAAAAGGCACCAATCCCATGTTTAAAATTATTTCATTTGATTAGAAATAATTTCACTTTCTCTTTATATTTTGTTTCAGTGTTGTGTAAGTTTTAGGCTCCTGTGTGCAGATTTTCCTACAGGTTACTGATGTGTAGCTGCTGTTTAGGAAAGGCTGAGTGTTAGGGCTGCCTGCAGACAGCAGCAGCACCAACAGTTGGATTAATGACTTCTACTCCTGTGGCTTGCTGCTTAGACAGTCATCCCCTGAGATGCTCTACAGCAAAAGTACAGCTGTAATCTGGATTTCTAAAGTGGATCAGACAACACTGACTCATAACCCTCTTTGCAAAATACCACCCTAAAACACCTGTCCTAATGCTTTCCCTCCTAAATGCTACATCAACATCTGTGCTTCCAGAGGTATGAAAGGCTGAAAGGAATTTACAGTGTTGGTCTGCTGCTTCTGTTGCTGTGAACCTAGCCTCTTAGCCAGACTAAAATAACATGTCTTTAAATCAGCAATATATACATACAGTGCCTTGCAAAAGTATTTGTCCCCTCCCCTTGAACTTTTCAACCTTTTTCTGCTTTTCAGGCTTCAAACATAAAGATATAAAATTTGTGAAGAATGAACAACAACTGGGACACAATCATGAGGTGGAACGAAATTTGGGATCATTGTCTTGTTGGAAGATAAATCTCCGTCCCAGTCTCAGGTCTTTTGCGGACTCAAACAGGTTTTCTTCCAGAATGGTCCTGTATTTGGCTCCATCCATCTTCCCATCAATTTTAACCATCTTCCCTGTCCCTACTGAAGAAAAGCAGGCCCAAACCATGATGCTGCCACCACCATGTTTGACAGTGGGGATGGTGTGTTCAAGATGATGAGCTGTGTTGCCTTTATGCCCAACATATTGTTTTGCATTGTGGCCAAAAATGTTTGCTGTGTCTCCTAGGTGGCTTGTGGCAAATTTTAAACCAGACTTTTTATGGAGATCTTTGAGAAATGGCTTTCTTCTTGCCATTCTTCCATAAATGCCAGATTTGTGCAGTGTATGACTGATTGTTGTCTTATGGACAGACTCTCCCACCTCAGCTGTAGATCTCTGCAGTTCATCCAGAGTGATCATGGGCCTCTTTGCTGCATCTCTGATCAGTCTTCTCCTTATTCCAGATGAAAGTTTAGAGCAGGGGTGTGCAATCCTGATCCTCGAGGGCCGGTGTCCTGCAACTCTGAGATGTCTCCCTGATCCAACACACTTGAATCCAACAGCTGAATCACGTCCTAAATGCAGTCAGGTTCTCCAGAGTCCTGCTAACGACCTCATTATTTGACTCAGGTGTGTTGAAGTAGAGACGCATCTAAAAGTTGCAGGAGACCCTCGAGGACTGGAGTTGCCCACCTCTGGTTTAGAGGGACGGCTGGTCTTGGTAGATTTGCAGTGGTCTGACACTCCTTCCATTTCAATATGATCGCTTGCTCATTGCTCCTTCAGATGTTTAAAGCTTGGGAAATCTTTTTGAATCCAAATCCAGCTTTAAGCTTCTCCACACCAGAATCTGAGACCTGCCTGGTGTGTTCCTTGGTCTTCATGATGCTCTCTGCACTTTAAACACAATCCTGAGACCATCACAGAGCTGGTGCATTTTTACAGGGACTTGGCTAAACACAGGTGGATTCTATTTATTATCATCAGTCATTTAGGACAACATTGGATCATTCAGAGATCCTCACTGAACTTCTGGATCTTCTGGAGTGAGTTTGCTGCACTGAAAAGTAGAGGCCGAATAATGTTACACATCCCACTTTGCAGTTTTTTATTTGTTATAAAAGTTTTAAATATCCAATAAATTTCGTTCCACCTCACAATTGTGTCCCAGTTGTTGTTGATTCTTCACAAAATAAAAAAAATAGATCTTTATGTTTAAAGCCTGAAAAGCAGCAAAAGGTTGAAAAGTTCAAGGGGGCCGAATACTTTTGCAAGGCACTGTAACATTTGCCTTGCAACTGCATACTGCACAGATAACCCACACGGGTCATTCAGTGCACTGTCTGGTATATGTTTTAGTATACCAGATATATACCAGACATGTATCTGGTATATGATAGATAGATATTATCATGACTATGTTTTTTTTGGTTGGTTGAACAAAATCCTGCCTAAGATCAGTAGCTGTTAGTGATCAGTAGCATAGAAAGAATAGACACCTCATGAACCGCTCTTGCCTTTTGTTGCTGATGAGATTTAGGGCGGTCATCTTGGAGCGGTCGACCACTCTAATCAACGTTATATGTTTGACAGGCGCAATGAAGTATCAGCGGATTAAATCGATCATAACTCACATTCATTTAATTCATTTTACTTTTTTTAACAAGACTATTTAATTACTTATAAAAATGTTACATTCTCAATTCAAACCCAATATTTAGCACATTAAGTCACACCAACACTAATGCTACACTTTTTTGTTCTCCGTCATTTTGACCAACAGCATTAAAAAAATCGGTCATGTTCTATTTTTACCCGTCAAATTATAATCACATTAACATAGGCTATTCAGCAGGATTTTAAACATTTATTTGTATTCACCTAGTTGAACCGTGAATCCAGATCCCATCATACATAAATGCATCTAACTTTTTCTCCGTAGGTCCAAAAACCACTGACTGTGGCCCTAATAACTTAAAATAAATTAAATTAAATTAAACAACTCCACTTAAATTACAGCACTTCACCCACTGGGGTCTGAACACACAACCTCACAAATTCCTCCTGGTCGCATCTGCAGAGAAATCTGCACTAGTTCATCAGTCAGTTGGATCTCATCTAAATTGATCAACTGAACTTTTTTTTTGTTACCCTGTGCACAATCCAGGCCTGTGCTTTTACAAGGATTCTTTTGCGTGGTTTCACTTCTCCGAAACGAACTGACGTTACATCTGCCACGCTCCTCCTGAGCACCGCTCTCCTTCTGGGCGCGGAGGGTAACTGTTGTGATCTGTGTTTTCTGTGTATTTATTTTATTTTTTTCTGTGTTTATTAGTCTGTTCCCTTGTGAGTCTCTGTGTCTTCCCTGTTTGTTCCCAGCTGTGTCTTGTTTCTTTGATTACCCTCCCAGTGTATTTAGTCCCACCTGTTGTCTTTGTCTGTTGTCGGATCCTCGTCATGTTGCGTCTTGCTGCCTGTTGTTCCTCTGTGGATTATTAATTAAATTATTATCACCTTCATCCTGGGAGCTGCATGCATCCTACCTCACCACCCACTCCACAAATCATGACAGTAACGTCTTCCAGCTGCATTTGTTGAAACTGCTGCGTGAGTCAAGTTTAATTCTTCGCAGCGGCAGAGCCGCATGCATTAGTTGTGCAGCGGATTCCGCATGTTACGGTCTAATTAATTTCTTCGCCTTTGTTTTTGTTTGTATGTTTAGACTATAAATGGGTTAACACAACGTTGCATTCTTTTATTTCTCTGGTCTGTAATGGAGATTGGAATTAAACGCGCAATTTCTACCAAAGGTTTTGAATGCGTTTTTGAATCAGCCGTTCCAAAGCGTCCGGTCCATAACTCAACACGCTGTCAGCTCCCAGTCAGAAAGACGCATTTAGTTCAGCGTCCAGGAGATGATATTCAAAAAAGATTTTGTTTATTAATTTTTGCCTCTACGATTAACTCTTTGCGTAAAGTCTATATCTGCCCCTGTGCACCAGTCAAGGGTGTTATTTATAACCTGTCAAATAACCAACAGCCTTCAAATTTTTCCGTTTAAACAAAAATAACCGGTCAAATACGTAAAATATTCCGTTAACGCGACCTCTGGGGCAGAAGGCACTCTGCAAGCGTCTCCACTTTGGCATGGTGGAAGTGGAAGACCTTCATTTATTTTACTTTTTAATATGACCAGGGTTGCACCAAGATTTTATTGATCCTTAGTGAGAATATAATTTAAGGCCACACTCTTCTGGTGGTTAAGAACATCACCATTGCTTACAATGTTACAGTACAGAGGGGCCAAGTTTAATTGGCCGAGCTTAAAAGCAAAAAGTTATAA
The DNA here is from genome assembly GCF_001443285.1 of Poecilia latipinna. Classification (NCBI taxonomy): domain Eukaryota; kingdom Metazoa; phylum Chordata; class Actinopteri; order Cyprinodontiformes; family Poeciliidae; genus Poecilia; species Poecilia latipinna. Next base: position 46,806 of record NW_015115379.1, read on the forward strand.
TTGGTTAATTATTTGTTGAGATGTAATTTTGAACAGACACTAAGATTAAACTTATAGCATCAGATATGACATCAAACTACAAACATTTTGTTTTTGCACTTTTACAAAGTAAACTTGCCGAATGCTTTAAATCCTAAGTTTAAATGTTAAAGCATTGCCATTGTCAACTGATTGCAGTTCTAGTTTTGTCTTATATTTTTAATTATTATAATCTGCAGTCAGCAGCTCAGTTTTCCTTTATGACAAGTTTCTGGTCACCTTTTTTCAGCTTCAGTCAGTCTTTGTTTTTGAACTCTTGTTGAATTAATAAGTTTTTATTTGAAAAAGATTGGCATGTTGTCTTTTGTCACTTGTTTTATTGTTAAACAGCCTAAAACAATAAAACAGTCTATTATGAGATTAAAATAACCATATATTTTTGCACCAATATATTGTATCTGCTTGTGTTGTAAAGTGCCTTGAAATTACACTTATTCTTCTTGTACCACTTTATTATGTCAAGCAACATGCTTAACACGTTGCTGTTGTACATACTGACATTTTGAAATCCCCCAAAAAGTGTTTGTGTTTAACATGCTTCAAAAGGTTTTGAGTATTATTGGACTATAGCCACCACTTTGTAGCACAGCCAGCATAACCACTTATCAACAACCTTTGGCTTTTCCTGTTTCAGGCTCACAGGCAAAATGCTAATGAATAATGTTTTTGACCTTTTTTTTTATTTTTTGCAAAGGTTTTTATTTTGATGTACTGTCATGTTGGTGTAGCTATAAACTTCTAGCACAGATTTCTTTGGAAGCCATTATTGTTCAGGTGAGACACTGCAAGGTAGTGGAAAGAGTGGATGTCGACCTAAAAGTTTCACAGTTTCAATATTATTGCAAGTATTTATGAAAAATCTAATTTGTTTAGTGTTGATTAAATCAGACTATTGAACATTTGGACGACTTTGGTGTGCTTAACACTTTTTCCTGAGATATTTCCATGTAGATGGTAAAGCGGCATATTTTATTATTACCTTTAACTCGGTCTTATTTACCTTCAATTCAGATTTTCTATTTATTTCATTTTTGCTGTTCTGGGTCATCTACACAACCAGATATGACCTGGTCACTTTCATTAACATTGCCCGCTCATATGGCCTCTGTAACAAACAAGGCTTGCAGAATAATTTCTGTAATATTCAACGTGCAGGCCTGTTTCTTTAAATAATGTTATCTCCAGTACTTCATACTTGTACATCTGATAAAAAGGGATGTATCCCTAAAATTAATAAGCAGTTTTATAGACATTTTTTAAAAAGCTGCTCATAACGGTTCATTTTGCTACAGAGCCATCTTTATGCTCACTTTGGGTTGGTGGTTTCCACATAAAATGCATAGTGAGTTTGTTTTTCTGTGGTTCAGACTTGCATGTACATTGCACAGCTATAAGCTCATGCAAACCTTTTCTTGCTGTGCAATGTTTACAGTCGATGCTCAGAACCCACCCTGGCAAAGAAACTTTGTAGATCTCCAAAGTAACGCTCTGAGGGTCCTTACAGCAGATTTCTTTCTATGCTCATTATCTGCTTGCTGGGAAAAACTCATCAGATTCACTTGAGTGTTAAGACTATTAGTCCTCCTGACAGTGTGTCTTAGTCACGGCACAGTGGATTCTGCTGCTGAAGCAATATGGCAGAGCTCTGTTCCCAGTCATGTCTGCAGTCCATTCAAGGTCCTGGCATTAGGATGCCTGACAGAGTCTGAGGCTTTTTAATTAGCAAAGCACTGCATAAAGACTTAAAACTCATTTGTGTTTCTTTGAGCAAGAACAAATGCAGCAGTATGAGTTTTATTTTCCTCTTCCTCTCATTTGGTTGTGGACTCTTAAAGTTTAATTTGACCTAATGGGCTGGTAGTCGCAGAACTACAGAAACCGTTGGTCAGATGGGATGTGGCACATACTCAGCACACCCTGAGATCCAGCTGGACTCCCTCAGGTCAATGGGTGATAGATTATTTGATTATAATTTATTATGATATTGATTTTTTTTTTTTTTATTATTTCATCCTAGCATTTAGTACAATGAGGGGACTGAAGAGTCAAATGCATGCTATTTTCAGGACAATCTATGCAATTATTTTATTGTCTGCCATGACCGAATTTACTGGAAGTATAAAATATCTTCTACATAAACTCATCTTAGAAGATTTTCAGATTTAGAACAGGTGTGGAATTCTGTCGCAAGAGGCAGAGAACAGAGTTTGCTCACATTCACAAAGCACTATTATAATAACTACATTTAGTTTCATGTAGTCAGTGCTTAGTTTATTAAGCACTGAAAAGGTTTGCATGGTTGCCACCAGATTTTCACAACCAGTTAACATTTTGTGTAAACTTTCACGCAATGTAAATCTTTATTCTTCCTGGATTGTGCATAAATATTGGACCAGGAAGCTGAGATGCTGAGGAAAGGAAGTAATATTAGTAAACCCAAAATACAATACAGGAATTCATTGAAACATTAAGGTTTCTGTCTTTTGTCAACTGCACTGTAGTGATTCTGTATTCATAGGTGGCAATCCATTCTTGGTATGGCTAAAGCATTTGCACACATCCCTCTCACTGAAGAAGTCTTGTTGGTTTTAATGTGTTTCTGTCCTCTTTTACAATTTTAAGCTTCCTCCCAAAGAGGGAATCATTGATATAAAAGCTGTTACATCTTGCAGAACCTGTTTTCCCATTCTCTAACGATGCTCAGAAAATGAACCTTCAGGTTTCATTGAACTTCTGAAATGTACAGTTGTACAGTTTTAGTTTGAGTTTTATGTAAAAGTATTTATCTAAACACAATCATTAAAATTTCATCTTAGCTGTGGCTTAATATCCTGCATTTGTTCCCAACATGACATGCATCCCCATCAAGTCTGAGTGCAGCAGTAGAACCATAACAGAGGAAGACAAATGTTGTTGGCATGACAACTGTCAGGGTATGATCACGTCAAAAATCAGCAGCTTTCTCTCACCATTTGGGATGTTTCATGTTACCACAGGTATTTTCTGGCTTTTGCTTTCACAGTTTAGTGCTGTAAAATTTGCTGCCAACATATCTTGCGCTCAGTGTTTCATTTTACCTACACTCATTAACCAACACACACGCGTGCACATAATGTTTGAGGGATTGGGTGTGCTTTGTTGCTGTATAGCATTCCATGACGCATTCATTTCCAGTTACAAGTTGGACATTTACCCCTTTAAGCAGCTATCTATACCACAAAAACGTGTGAATGAGTTACAGAAATAAATGTTAATGACTATTTACAAGAAGAAATGTGGTGATAGCACTTTCTTAAATATATTACAAATCACATCTGAAATACAGTATGTCCTAACTTTGTTGATCCTGGAGTGGAATTTAATGAAAAGTATGTTTAAAACTTGATAAAGTACTTTTTTCTGACAAATTAACCTCATCGGAATACATTCTACTTTAATGAATATGACTAGATCTTTTTATGGGTGAACTGGCACATCATGAGTTAATATATTATTAAAAAAGGGAGTATCCCACCAGTTTCAGTTTACTTCACAACCTTGGACTGCAGACTGTGACTCTGGATGGTTCAAACCCAGTTCAGAAATACCCTTTATTATGAGTTTTCAGTGAGCTGCCTCCAACATGGAGGGTGCGGTATGGTTAAAATTGATTGATTGCTTGATTGATTGAAATAAAACTGATTGATTGCTTGATTGATTGAAATAAAACTGATTGATTGCTTGATTGATTGAAATAAAACAAGTTTGTCATAACACAACTCACTAAGAGACAGGTTGGCTAGAAACCAAGTCAGAGCTGCAGACAATCTGGGAAACACTAATGCGAAACATGAAAGTTTCATAGTTACCAGAACAGGCACATGCACTTAAAGAAATCAGGGAGAGGGTAAATGGTGCATTCAAGGTAGGCTGAGAAAACGGATAACAGCTCAAACTGTGCACTAGCTCATAAAATAAAGAATGTTTGGAGACTACATTTTTAGCAGCAGCGAGCTGCTCACAACAATGTGAGCAGCTCGCTGCTGCTAGTTCCTCACATACTAGGAAGTAGATGCTGCTGTCATTTAGGGATCTGAGAGAAATCTTTTGTTTTTACTGGAGGTGTGCCGATCGATCGGTCAC
>NW_015115379.1:54776-59902 GCF_001443285.1 Poecilia latipinna
AAAAAATAAATTTTACATACGTATTAAAACTTTCGCTGATCGGCACATCTCTAGTTTTTACTTAATTTTGTTGATTCATGTTGCAAATTGTGTATGATCTTTTTTTTCCTCAAACTTAAATCCATTTATAGTAACTCAGAGCCACTATAAGAATCTTATATCAGCCTGTCCTTGGTCTACAATGACGATAAATTAGTTCTCCATTTCCTATAAACCAAATGAGGTGGTTTATGGGTATGGACATATGTTAGGCTTATCACAGAGGATAAATGGCTCTGCCAAATTGTGCTGAATACAAACTCATTCAAGCCCTTTGTGTAGGAGGACAAGTGCGACTTAATGACCATCTCACTAATTCAGTGCTGTGTTAAAAAACAACAAAACAATCACAAATTGTAATGTTTTCTTCAATCAACTCTCCTCCCTTTAAACCCATAATGCTTGATGACTTTCTTCATGAGTTAAGCCATTAACTGAGGGTATAAATGGATAAACTAATCTGGACTGGGAGATGAAGGCACTGCATGGTGGTGGAAGTGGATATTCTGAAAGTGATGGTTAGGTGTTTTTTAATTTTGTATGCACTCTGGGTCATCTTATTAAGGCGCTAATGGAAATATCCTGCTGTGAGATGCTTTGAACATTTCACAGAAAGAGATAGCCATTGCAAATGTACCATCATTGCAAGCCCAGATGAAACTGGCTTATACAACACAAAGAAGATGAGTCCAAGCCCTGCACATAGTGATGATCAGGTAGAAGACAAAACTGCATAATGGTTTGTCTAAGTAAAGAAATATGCTGATTTCTTTAAATCACAAAACCAGCAAGGTGTTGGACTTTAGGTGGGCAGGGGTAAAGAGGAAATTTGGACAAGCACAAAATACAGGAATGAAAAACACTCAGGAGAGGGAAAAAGCCTTGAATGGAATAACAGAGCATAGCAGAGTGGAAAAAAAGCAATGACATTAAATCTGTGGCTGAAAACAGATGATTTCCCATTTAACACTCCATTGCATTCGCTGTTATCCTGGGTCCTGCCTGGAACTGTGACTGCGCCACAGCTTTCCTTCTGTTTCACAATAACATACCCTCAAACCACCCAGCCTCCATAAACAACAACACATTCACACACCTTCCTCTACACATCCCTCCCATTGTTCACCCTCTGTACTGTTCAATATACCCACCGCAGAGGCTTCCAGGACCATTTTAGAAAGCCTGCAGGATGCTGTTTGGGAGGGTGGAATTGGGGTTTTGGAGTGGGAGTGGATAGTGTCCAAATAACAACAATCTACCTCCCACACTTCTCTCTGCAGGTAGAGTAATGGACCACAATGAACTCTATGGGAAGCATTGTCAACAAATGTTTTTAGAAGGGGAAATGATCAAGCAGCAAAGTGGTGAGGATGCTCTCACTTCTGTTGACGGAATTACACACAAACAGGACCATAGGGACACAGAAAATAAAAAGAAATATGTTTCACAAATACGCTGCTGATATTCTTCTGCTGGGTTGCGCAGAAGTGCATATATAACATTCTCTTCCACACATGTTTGTTACTTTACCTTTGGTGATCTGCTCAGAATCTACCACTTACCTTTTTTTTTTTGTTTGATTTAAACAATGTGGAAATATAATGCAATAAAATGTTGGGCAAAAAGTCATGGATTTATAGTAACCAATTTTCTTTTGGTGTCTTGTTTTATAAGGCTATTGTGCAGTTGACAGCACCTTAACTATCATCTTTTTAACTTTAAACAGTAGGTTCTACAGCTTTCACACTCAAGACATTAAATTATAGTATTTGTTGGATCAGAACAGAAAAGGAGAAGAAAGTGTTTAGATTTTCGGCTCCAACCTCTTGGAACATTTTAAATCACAGGTTGAGCTTAAAACACTGGGCTCTCTGGATGAATTTAAGACCATGATAGATCCCAACATATTCCAGTTGCAAAAGTACAATTGTTATTCGAGTGTCTTTGTATACATTTTGTTGTATGTCTCTGTTACATGTAATTATGTGTTGTAATCAAGTTTTTTTTTTTTTTTTTTTTTCAACTGCATGCTACGTTTCTCGGCCAAGTCTTTGTAAAAGACCTTTTGATCTCAATAGGACACACCTGGTTAAATAAAGAATATTATTGCATACAGCTGAAGGCATACAGCCTGTTGCGGTATTTCCTCTCATTGTTTTACTTTTTAAATATTTTAAATATGTTTTGGATTATTTAATTTTACCACTTTAATTATTTTACTGTACCAAAAAAGTATCTTCAACAATGTTGACTGAGAAAGTCATTTTTTTTCTTCGTTGTTGAGATACTTTTTATACTCTGCCTAGCGCAACAACTTGGCCGCATTACATTGCTTAAACCAGGGATCAGCTGACTGCACTGAAACCGGCTGGCATGGAGTCCAGGTCCACTGAAATCCCAGAGGAGGTCTGGAGAAGGACACATCGGGGTTACAGAGGAGGAAACGAACAGCGGAGGAGAGCAAAAAGGAAGAACAAGACTGATGAATTAACATCGCTGTCCAGGAGCCAGAAGGAATACCGGGAATGTAGTTTAATGTGTTTTACGGAGACGTAGCTGCACCTGGACATTCCTGATGCCAATGTTACCATCGAGGGATACCGGACTGTTCGTGCTGGTAGGGATTGCACCGAGAGCAGTAAGCGGAAAGGAGGCGGGCTTGCCATTCTAGTAAACAACCGTTGGTGCAATCCTGCTCATATAATGGTGAAGGAGAGAATCTGCTGGCCGGACGTTGAACTGTTGGCGGTTGGTCTTCGTCCGTTTTACCTGCCCTGTGAATATTCTCATGTTGTTGTGGTGACTGTTTACATTCTTCCTCTGCTAACCCCATGGTGGCCTGTGACGTCATCCACTCCACTGTAGCTCACTTGCAGACTGAGCATCCAACTACATTCATGGTTGTCTCGGGTGATTTTAATGATGTCACCATGGACAAAAGCCTGCCCAACTAAACCCAGTATGTGAGCTGTCCCACCAGAGAGGAGAGAACTCTGGACTTTTTGTATGCTAACGCAAAGGATGCATACAGTTCCTCTCCCCTCCCTACACTCGGGCGGTTCAATCATAACATGGTGCATCTCAGCCCATGTTACATACCTCTGGTGAAGAGACAACCTGCAACCGACAGTGAGGAGGTGGTCAAAGGAGGCCACTGAGACACTACAGGACACTTCTGTCTTGACTCCATCATCCCGACTGAGACTGTTTACTGTTACCCAAATAAGCCCTGGATAACAAATGAGATCAAGACCATCCTGAATAATAAGAGGGCTTTCAGAAATGGCAACAGGGATTATGTGAGAGTAATTCAGAGGTGCTTGAAGGTGAAGATCAGAAGAGCTAAGGAAGATTATAAGAGGAAGCTGGAGAGAAAACTCCAGCAGAAAAACACAAGAGAGGTCTGGAGAGGGATGAGGACTATCACCGGGTTCAGATCAGCAAGCTATGGAGCAGTTGAGGGCAACGTTGATGGAGCCAATGAACTCGACCTGTTTTTCAACACATTTGACACTGTGTCCCCTGCACCTCCTGCTCACACTCCCACTGCTGCTGTCCATCGGTGACCCCTGTTACCATCCAGGGGGTCAGTGTGGACATTGTGGAGAACTATAAATATCTGGGACTCCACATTGATAAAAAACTGAACTGGGTCAAGAACACTGATGCTGTCTACAGGAAGGGCCAAAGTCGCCTCTACTTTCTGAGGCGGCTGAGATCATTCAACATTTGCCGGACCTTGCTTAGGATGTTTTATGACTCTGTGGTTGCCAGTACCATCCTGTATGCTGTGGTGTGCTGGGGTGGGGGCAGCAGGCTGAAGGCGGAGGACACCAACAGACTGAACAAAATGATCCGGAAGGCCAGTGACATTGTTGGAGTGAAGCTGGACTCTCCAACAGTGGCGTCAGAAGGAAGGATCCTGTCCAAAATGCAGGCCATCTTGGACAACGAGTGTCATCCACTCCATGACGTGCTGGCCAGATACAGGAGCACCTTCAGCCAGAGACTCATTTTGCCAAAGTGTGCATCACAGAGTGACACAGAAAGTCATTTCTGCCTGTTGCCACCAGGCTTTACAACACCCAAGTTTTTGCTAATTGACTCAAATTTTATCTGCGCTCATTTATAGTATTATATATATATTAGGGCTGTTGTAAACAAATATTTTAGTAATCGAGTAATCTATCGATTTCTTATGATTAATCGGATAAAAAAAATTATAAAATAAAATATTGGTAAATCTTCCATAACACCACTGTTACTATCAGATATCAATATCAGTCCAATTTTTCATATTTGAGCATACCTAACAGTTCCTTTTCTGTAGTTTAGAAAACTAACCTATAACAATAACAGCTCACTTTCTAAGTTAACCTGAAGAAAAGTTATACAAAAATCTGATATTATATTCAATTTAATAGTAAAGAGCCAGGTTTACAAATATGCATATAAAAATGTCTATACTCCAGCTTTTAGTTTATGTATTTATCTTCAGTGAGTTTAATGGATGAACTCTCACCTTGCCCCACACCTGTAAAGCTTTGAGTTTGAGAATATGGGAAATGTCGCCTGGAGTTGGCTTGGGGGCAGGCGAGCAAACGTACGTGAGATGGGGATGGAGGGGAGGAAATGGATCAGGGGACAACCGAACGCAATCCGGGAACCAGTAGACCAAGGGACAAAAGTAAGAACAGGGGTTAGGAGCAATACGGATATTTATGGCACCTTCGTTCGTCACACTCAGAAACTCATCAACCAGCAACGATGATTTCCGTGACTCGTTTGTTGAGACTGAGGTGATATGAAATTTATTGTGCGGTTCGTCCGTAAAGCTGCACTTACACTGTAACCATCAACTACTCAGCTGCCCGCCGTGTTCAGTCTATCCGCTCACCTGTATAAATCCTCCTTAGCTTCTTCCTGCTGTTCGCTCAGAACCAGCAGCACCCGGAGGAGAAAGGCTGCCGGACTCCAGGCATCGCTCCAATCATTTTAAGGATGTTTATTGGTCCCCCAAAAACAATGAAAACCTGGGCATTATCACCACTCAGTAAAATCCCCACGGGCCAAACTTGAAGATTGGA
>NW_015115379.1:62275-69890 GCF_001443285.1 Poecilia latipinna
AATGGATGAACTCTCACCTTGCCCCACACCTGTAAAGCTTTGAGTTTGAGAATATGGGAAATGTCGCCTGGAGTTGGGGGACTTGGGGTGGTGCAGGTGAGGGCAGGCAAGCGAACGAACATAAGATGGGTGTGGAGAGGAGGAAATAGACCAGGGGACAACCGAATGCAATCCGGGAACCAGTAGACCAGGGGACAAAAGTAAGAACAGGGGTTAGGAGCAATACGGATATTTATGGCACCTTCGTTCGTCACACTCAGAAACTCATCGACCAGCAACGATGATTTCCGTGACTCGTTTGTTGAGACTGAGGTGATATGAAATGTATTGTGCGGTTCGTCCGTAAAGCTGCACTTACACTGTAACCATCAACTACTCAGCTGCCCGCCGTGTTCAGTCTATCCGCTCACCTGTATAAATCCTCCTTAGCTTCTTCCTGCTGTTCGCTCAGAACCAGCAGCACCCGGAGGAGAAAGGCTGCCGGACTCCAGGCATCGCTCCAATCATTTTAAGGATGTTTATTGGTCCCCCAAAAACAATGAAAACCTGGGCATTATCACCACTCAGTAAAATCCCCACGGGCCAAACTTGAAGATTGGACTTTATGCTGCTAACACTTAGCTTTCGTCAACAACTCAGAGGCGGAAGTCGGAGCTCCGTGCAACGCAAATAATGTTCCGGCCGGAACACGGTGCACTAAATAAAACATAAATTAACAAAGCTTCGAGGCAGGTACATTTTCCTCGAGGAATTTTAATTATCGAGGTACTCGAATCACTCAAGGAATCGTTTCAGCCCTAGTGTAAACCTCAATGTGTGTGTGCTGCAGTTCCTGAAAGGCTTTTGTCCTGGATGTTCTAAAGGTTTCAGTCCGCGTGGAGACAGAGGAGGACGAGGCGGAGGTCGTGGAGGGTTCAGAGGTGGCTTCGGTGACCAGGGGAGCCGAGGAGGAAGAGGTGAGAAAGCATAGTCTATTTTGTTTTGATTTGTTGCTGATTAATGTTAAAAACCAAATGTTTAAATCTCATGAGCAGAGATTGTCTTTCATGGTGAAAGATTTTGTCCAACAGAGCCAATAATGGCTCAAACACATCGGGTGTCTGTTCCCACTTTCCAGCTGACTGGAACATAAACAAGATGCAGCCCCTGCTGGTGTTGAGCACTTTATGCCTTCTGTCTGAGTTGTTCTTGATCCAACACACCTCAGTCACATGATGGGTCCCCTCAATCATATCCGAGTTCTGCTAATGGCTTCTATGGACCAGGGGTGAAGTTGGAGAACTGGAGGCTGGTGACGGACCTGTCTGCTTTACATCTGGCAGGTCTGAAACGCTGCATCCCAAATTCTTTCTGACGCCAGGCTCTGATGTTTGTCTTTTAGGTGGAGGCTTTAGGTCCCCAGACGGTGGAGGATTTCGAGGCAGAGGTGGCGGGAGAGGCACCCCAAGAGGAAGAGGAGGCAGAGGAGGAAGGGGCGGTGGCAGAGGAGGTTTAGGAGGAGGGAAAAGAGTTCTGATCGAGCCTCACAGACATGAAGGTTATTATCAAACATTAGTCAAGCAGATTTTTAGCAGTAAAAGTTTTTTTTTTTAATAAAGGTTTTGTTGGCTCTAGTGGCCTTTATTTGAAAATAGTTTGACAGGAAAGAGAGTTATGAGAGAGAAGGGGGGGGGGAAGACATGCGGCAAATGTCACCAGGCTGGGAATCGAACCTGCAACCATCGGCATGAGGACTAAGGCCTCAATACGTGGGTTGTGCTTCGCCCCTGCGCCACTGTAGCACCCAGCAGTAAAAGTTTTTAATATACTGTCTGATATGCTAAGCATGAAGTCACATGTTGCTGTGAGTCCCCACATTTTAATTTTAATCAGGAGTGTGCCGATAAATCGGCCCGATTTCCTCGCTTGTGTCCTTGACGTCTGCAGGTGCTCGTTAACACTCTTGTCAACTTAGCAACTTTGTTACTATATTGTGACTTTTCAGATTGTCTCTGGGGAACTCCAATCGCTGCAGCCCTGGTGTGAATCAGTTTAGCTTCCATTCTTAAAATTTGACTGAACATGGGAAGTAGAGTAGAAATAAAAACAAAATGCCGTTGCATATTTAGAATGTTTCAGTGTCTGAACTTTCAAATTTGAATAGCCATCAGTAAATTGGTGTGTGTGTGTGTGTGTGTGTGTTAGGAGTGTTTATCTGCAGAGGGAAGGAGGACGCCTTGGTCACCAAGAACTTGGTGGTGGGAGAATCTGTGTACGGAGAGAAGAGAATGAGTGTGGAGGTAAAGTGTCGCTTCAGTGGCTGATTTGTTTGCTGATCAGTATATATTGTCCCAATAACTAGGTGTGTTTTTTGTCAGGATGGAGAGACCAAGATTGAGTACAGAGCCTGGAATCCTTTCCGCTCAAAGCTGGCAGCAGCTATACTAGGAGGAATTGACAAGATCCACATCAAACCTGGAGCTAAGGTCATGTACCTGGGGGCCGCCTCTGGGACCACCGTGTCCCACGTCTCAGACATTGTTGGACCGGTGAGTATGGCTCTCCAGTTTTATTTCTCCTTTCAAGCATCATCTGAGGGCAGATGATGTGCATTTGGTTAGGACCCTTTAATGCTCTTAACATGCTGGGCTTTAACATGCCTCATATGGCTCCATGGTGATTTCTTGTTTTTTTCAAGAGCTGCTTCTCTGTTTGCCTGATGGGTTCAACCATAAGCCAGGACACATACAGGACAAATCTGTCTCTGTCTGAAGACACTTTCTGGACTACACTAAGGCTTCTTGTTTCTGACTTGGGATTTAAGCAGAGTGATGCGGCCTTGGGAACGTTTTAAGTTTACCCTTAAATAGACTTCCTCTTAGTTGCCAGCTAGATGTTCTGTTCCAGTATTCCACCTTTCATGAAGCTGATTTTGATTTGTTGCTTCTTGCATAGCTCTAAATTGCTGTTCCTGATTTTTAATAACAATTTTATTTTCTATCAGAAAATGTTGTTTGATTGGCTATTAAAGCCAGTCACCCATAGATTGATTAGTGCATCTCTAGTTTTCATCAAGTACTTCATTTAGCTGTGTTAAGGGTTTAAATCTTCCCCAATTGCTCCGGTCTGCCCATTGTCTATGTAATGTGGCTGTTCCACGTTATGAAGCTTATAGAAAATTGCCTGCACTGTAAACAACCATTCTCTACTGTAGAGAGAGAAATGCTGAGCCAAACGAGGCGGCGAATAGTAGTGATGGGCAGATGAGGCCTCATTGGGTGTGTGGCACATTTTCCAAACTGTGCTAAGACTGTGTTGCTTTGTCACTTACAGTGACATCTGCTGGATTTAGAAAGTTATTGCAGGCAAATTCAGTAAAGACGGGAGTGTTAACCCGTTCCTCCTCCTCTTGCCGGGCACAATGATGCCTCAGCATTATGGAAGTGCTCCAGTTACAGTAAGACAAAACTTGGGAGCAAATCCTACATTTTTCACCTTCAATGTAAATAAAAGTTAATCCATGTAAACTAACTCAGCTATCCCTTGGAAAGGAATTTGAATAATCCGAAAGAGAAATGATCAAAAGTGGAAATGAGGACGTAATAATTACTTTCTGTGATAAGATCAAAATGATCAAACTTGGGAGAAAACTTCCTCTTCCTCTGTTGATTCATGCCAGTATTCAAATACGAGCCAAAAACCAACGCAAAGCAAAGAACACAAAGTATCTCCATTCAACAAAACCCACAAACATGTAAACAGTTTCTTTCTCATCAACACAATTTGGTTGCGGTCACATCCAAACAACACCGGAGCTGGATCGGTCACGTGGTTTTCCTTTAAGTGATACACGCACCGACATGGGGTTTCATCTTGTTTGCTCGGCGCATGTGCCAAGGTTTCTGTGTCGTCTGGCCAATCGCTAGCGGATAGTGTTAATTTAACCCTCTTACAACCAACCTGTCAGCGCCGACAGGATTCGGCTTGTGTACTTCCCATTACCGTAATTTCTGAACAGTTCAACATATCAAAAAATTCTAAAAGTGCAGAAAAGCTGAGACATTGCGCTTTCAGGGCATATATGATACATTACGGTAGCCACCCGGGAAAGTTTGATATGAGCTTGACCAATCACAAGAAAGATTCTCCGTTGTGTCATATTTGTCACCCAACCTACTCTGTATCGTAACTCCTGAACAGTTGGTCGCATTCAAAAAATTCAAAAAGTATTAGTGCATAAAATAAGCTTTCCAACGATGTATCACATGTGCATGTTGCAGCAGATATTAGAGTAAATATTTTCGTTACGGAATTTCCCTGCGGAGCTCCGTGTTGTATCAACGGAGTAGCGGTGCGAGAGAGAGAGAGAAAACGGCAGAGGACGAGTTGAAATCGCACATAAAATTATGGAAATGTCTAAAAGAAAATCCACCAGACTGATAAAGCATTCCAGAAGGCTGATATCTGAAGACAGTGAACATGAGAGACATATAGCCAGGTTTTGTATAATATTTGTACAAGCTAACGTTAGTCATATGAAAGCTGCACAGCTATTGGCTAACTGTTAGCTCCATCTTGATTCCTGCATAATTTGTNCAATAATTATTTATTATGCTGAAAATNANATCGTGGTCTTCCAAAAATAATGTCTTAAGTAATATTTTTACCTAAAGTGATTTTGGCAAAAAGAAAAAAAAAAAAAAACACCAACACTTTTTTTCTCTGCCAAAAGATGAATTGTGAAAACAACAACAAATCAACCAAGTGAGGGATTGGTGACCTGTCCAGTGTGTCGCCTCTTGTTCTTGACCACTGGAGAAGGGTACCAGGACCCTTTCAACCTGAAGTCTGATAGATAAAGTATGGATGGATCCAGAGTGGGATTTTGTCTGCAGCTGGAGAGGAACTGCTTTAGAGCCTACCACAAAAAATGAAAACGCCTGAAATAATTTAATAAAAAACAGGCATAAAAACTTGTAAATTGGAGGCCAGGCTTCACAGTTTTCTCTGCATTTATGTAATATAGTTGAAAGTTGAAATTGTTCATCTGAAATTGTTTGCCCCTGTCATCAGAAAGTTTTTGTTCAGTAATAAACCTGAAAATTTCAATTCCGATTTTTGTTTTGTCTTTAAACTGTTTATTCTCAATTTTTAATAGACAGAAATGTTAAATAACTATCAAATACTGAAAGCTGAGGTTGTTCTGGAAAAAAGAGCAAAAATTCAGACTAATTGCACATTTTTTGAGAATTTTACAGCCATAAAATCAGAAAAATACCAGGCGGCCCAGTTACAATTATGGTCTTAAGAGGGTTAANTATTTTCTATTCTTTTCTTTCCTGCAAGTGTCATTTAAAAATAGGTTTTCCACCTTAAAAATATCACCTTACATGTTTCAGATAATCAGGCTAATTTTCATTAGCTTTTCTAATAGAAAAGTTGAGTAAATACAAATGAAGATTACCTTACTGTACTAACATTATACCATATTTAGGGAAAAAGTTAACCAATTACTGCCCAAATGGGTACCTGGCAGTTAGTCTTATATATTACTGTGGATGAATATTGGCCTTCTCTTCTGTAGAGAATGTAAATGTGTGCTTTCGATAATGCCCAGCTGCTACATAACTCAAGTTCTTTTCTTTTTCACCTAGCAGAAAAAAGAATGTTCTTTTGTGGACAATGATGAAGTGATACTGATAGTTAAGACACAAACTGACATTGTTCTCAGGATGTTCTGGTACAGAGCAAAATTCATGGTTCTGTCAATGACGACAAATCATCCAGATCCCATCACACTATAATCCCCATGTTTGATTGCAGTTGTAATGTAGTGTTTTTTTCTGAAAAACTTTAAGTATTAATTCGACGTGTAATTGAATGGATACCTTGTCTCTTTAATCCTCAGAGTATTTCACCAAAGGTCTCAGTGATCTTAAGATGTTCTTGGGAAAAGTCACACGGACTGTGGTGTTATTTGGAACACCACAGCCATTACAGCCATTAACTGAGGGTTCTTTATGACCCTTTGGTTGAGTTGTCCATATGTTTTTGGAGTTCCATTCCCTGGAAGTTTTAATTTCATTCCAACTTGTGGACAATGGTTGTCACCTTGGTTTGTTGGATTTCAAAAGCCAAAGAAATACTGTTGTAACCCTTTCCATATTGATAGATATTAACATTTATTTTTTTCTGTTCCTATATTTATTTTGATCAGAGCATGTTATGTTGGTTTTTGACTTTTATTAACTTATTCTATAGTTATACTGGTTTTATTTATGTCATTGATTCTATAAGTCAGGCTTAAAGCAACCAGTTTAAAATTTAAGGGGGAGGAAATAGCTTTTTCCCAAATAAATCAAATAATTTCTTGAAAACTCGAAAAAGTGTAAAGTATTTACAGTTTATTTAATAACATATTGATAAACAATTTTGCAGTGTTTAGGTGGAGCCTTATTGTAAAGTGGAACCCGAGCTCAGACCAATACCTGGTAGAGAGTTTTCTCTGACACCAATTATTGGTGATGGTAGGTGATGTAATCCAATTACAATGGCAACAAAGCAATCAGATTACTGTTACTTTGCACACGCAAACTGCAGGAGAATGTATTTCTTTTTAATTATTGTGTGTTATTGTTGTATTTTACATCTATTCAACTGTAGATGTACAATATCAAATGTAACAATTTTGTATGGTTGAATTAGTCAAAAAGATGGTTTAACAGAAAAAAAGACCTGATTTTCTTAAAATGTAGTGGATTATTCAGAGAATATGTTTAAATATTTAACAAACGTCTTTGAAAGAGTTGCATTTTTGGTGATGCGCTAAAGCTAATAGGGTGAAATATCAAGTGTAAGATGGTTTCATTTGATAAAATTTTATATCATGGAAAATGCAGAAAAAATAGAATTAGGCTTAAAAATGCATTAACAGTGTATTCATGTGCATTGTTTTTTGAAAAGTAACTAAGTAATTAATCAACAATTACTTTTGAAAACAATAAAGTAACTGAGTTACTATTTTGGGGGAAGTAATGGGTAACTAATTACTATTTCCAACTAACTTGACCAACACTGGTCATACTAATGTGACATAGTAGCTGTTGTGGTTTGATTTACAAATGTTTTCCTAACATTAAAAGTATTAAAGCAATTAAAGGCCATATTCCCCTCAGGAAGACCAGAAAACTGAAATTATCCTGCTTGTTAAACCTGCCACTTAATTTAACTGGAATTATTATATGATCCCTGGGAACCCTGGGCTAATTGTTTCTCTCTGTGCCTTCCCCTTCTTCCTTCTGCCTTCTGCTTCGTTTGTGGTGACAGAAAAAAGCTGTTCCATCAGCTCTGGTAAATAGCTTCATCAGAAAGAAGCTGTGAGCATCATCTGCTTTACAGACTGTGACTGTTTTTCTCCATCCTGCAATTGATGCAAAGTTCTCAACATATTCCATGTGGACCAATGGTTTTCAAGAAACTGTGCTTTAGTTTTGTTCTTTTCACCAATGCCTTTTCATATGATGATTTCTGTAATTTGAATACCTTTTGCAGGTTATATGGGCTATGTATGATATTTTAATTTACAGCCATGATGTCTAAAGACTTAATCACAGTCAAATGTTTTTGAATAAAAGTC
>NW_015115379.1:75136-76190 GCF_001443285.1 Poecilia latipinna
TTGCTGTGGCAAATAACCAGAACATCAACACCAAAAATATGCAGATATTTCCCACACAAAGAATAGGACATTCATTTGGTTAGTTTTATGTAACCAAGCTTGATATATATTTTGTGCATATTGAACTTCTCAGGTGAACACGAGTGGTGGTTGACAAGCTCATTTTAACACCTGCTTAGGTTGCCTTATTTTAGCAATAACTGAACCAAAACACACTGAATTATGCAATACGCTTACATGTTAAAATTGATCAAGGCAATCAAGCAATAACTAACCTCTAGCAATAACCCTCTTATTTTTTTTAATTAAAACTTTTTTTTACTGATTTGTGAAAAACCTGGTCAGTAAAATTTTTTTCTAAAATCATTAGAACCAACCCAATCTGTTTTCATTTTAAGACTAGGTTTATGTGGAAAAGCTGCCCTGTTGTACTTGCATACCATGATTCTGTCTCAGCTCTACTGTGTTCCTATTTGGAGTGAGGCAGTTCAGTCTGCTTTAACACAGCATTAAAAATGCTGCTGTACAAACAAGCACTAAGAAGGTTTAGAACAAAAACTAATGAAGTGGCACCGCTGTAAAGTATGTAATAATTATAATCTTGTAAGTTTTGACAATTTTTAAAAATTTTCATTTTTAAATTTGTCTTTTAAATGTTTTAACATTCTTGGTGTATAAAACATTTCTTTTTAATTACACCAAAGCATATTACAACAGTGTGACACCAGCTTTAATTGTATGATGGGTTTCACCAACATTGAAACCAGCTCCTTAAATTCCCTCCACACAGGGTTAAGATTGCAACATGTCTAAACATGATTACATTTACATTGAAGATTATTCAAATTTGTCTCAGTCATGTTATGTTCATGGGGAGCATAGCTGGCTCTTTCTCATTTCTGAAGGAACCCTATATGATGTATGTTTGTATTTCACTCTAATAATTCTGTGACTACTTGGGAATATTTATTTGGGATTGAAACTGTATTCCTAGCTGGTCTGTTGATTATTTCATAGATATAAAACACTTCTCAGTAGGCTTACTGTTTATAAT
>NW_015115379.1:80356-83214 GCF_001443285.1 Poecilia latipinna
AGTCTTATGCACACGCCTTTAAATAAAGTGTTACTCAATAATTTTAAATATGAAGTAGTTATTCAAAGCTTTACATTTAAAAACCTACAGCTCATTGAAATCAATTTTCTTTTACCATCAGTGTCCTCAATGTCAGAATATTTAGTTCACTCGTTTTCTATCTTTTTTGTTTTTCTTCATGGCGATGCTATATCATGAAACAAAGCAATGAATAAAGCATTAGGACCTTTCTTCTAGCATCAACAAGAACATCATTAAAGACATGACATTGACTGAGAGAAGAAAGAGCATGTCGCTTATTCCCTCCATTAGCTTCATTAGTGCAGGAGGATGAGGCAGATTAAGACTGCAGCGGATTGGATGATGATGCGATTTGGCAGGGTTATCTGTTATTTCAGGCGCGGCCATTCTGGTGCCTCTCTTTGGGCTAGCTTTATAATGTGATGTGAAGCCTGGCCCTCAGGGGCCGCACTGCTGTTGCTACCAGCCTCTCTGATTAAAATCTGCTCTCACCAGCCAGCCTCAGTCTGGATGCCCTCACGCTCTCCTCTCATTTCCATCCAGTTTTCACTTCTCATCCCACATGATGTCAGCACACTGCCTCAGAGTTTCACTGACAAATTCAGGCCAGACATTTTGCATGACTACACCTGCACACTATCAGGCGTTAGAAATAAAAGCTGTTTGAAAAGTTGAGTAAAAATAAACTCACATTCAGAACTGAGAACTCTTTCTACCAATATTAAATAGCTGATGTTTAACTTGTGAAAGCAATGACACTCCTCTACTGATCCTATCTGCAACTGGTGTTTTTAATTTCCAAACGTTGATATGTGCTTGCTTTAATCCAGTCAGTACATGAGTAGGAAACTTCTGCCGGATGTAACACAAAAATACCGAACGGTATCTTTCTTCTTCTTACCCATTAAATCTTTATTTTATTTTATTTTATCTTTATTGATTCTCAAGGAAGTATCATCTACATGACTTTAGGCCTCTGCATCACAAAACCAACTTCAACATTTGAAATATTTTGGACAAGTGGACCATTGTATTCTAACAGTCAAAACAAAAAAGTAACTTCAGTTCCCTGAGAAAGATTATAAAGCAAGGAATAAAAGAGAGTGTGAAAGAAGAAATAAAGAAAAGAAAAACATAAGTCAAAAAAGAATACACCAATGAAAAACATAGTATAAAATACTTATGAAGTATGGCTATCATAGGACAGTGGATTGTCGAGGAGATTTCATCAAGTTTGATCTCTAAAAATGAAATCAGATCTTTTAAGTTTTACATAGTCTACCCAAATCTGCCACCACTGACAGAATTGTTCAATCCTGTGATTGATGGAGGCTGTTATTTTTTCCATTTTATACATGTTAAATGTTATGTTGATCCAGTTGTCTACAGTTGGTTTGTCTTGTGAAAATCATTTTCTTGTGATGTTTTTTTTACTTGCTGTTAATAAAATAGTCATCAAATATTTGTTTGATTTGGAAGCTTCTTGAGGAATTCTGCCAAAATACATAAGACTGATCTCCAAAGGAATGTTCTGCTTGAAAATATCTTGTAAGGCACTATTAATCTCTTTCCAGTAATCTTTTATAATTGGGCAGTCCCAGAAGACATGATAATGTTTGCGTTTTGATTTTTACATTTCCTCCAACATGCAGGAGGATTTCCATCATTTCTGAGCAGGTGTGATAAAGAATCTTACCAGATTTTTCCATCCAAATTCTTGCCATTGTAAAGATTTATTATATGTCCACTGGTATCTCCACTTTATTGCCCATTCCTCTTCTGTAATTGTTATATTGCCCTCTCTTTCCCATCTTGCTTTGATATGTAGGGTCGAATTGTTTTTGAGATCTATTAAGTTTTTATAGATAAGTGAAATAATTTTCCCTCTAATTTTTGATTTATAGGGATTAATAAAAATTTCGAATAGGTTTATATTCTTGTCAGTAATTGACTTAATTTTTAAGTTAACAAAATTTCTTATTTGTAAATATTGATAAAAGTCTTGTTTGTCCAGAGAATATTTTCTCTTGAGTGTTTCGAAATCACCTAAGATACTGTTGTTCATTATTGTGCACAGAGCAGTGATTCCTTTGCATGTCCAGTCCTTAAACCTGGCGTTCAGTTTGTTTGGTGTGAAGCCTGAGTCATATGCGATCCATTTTATGACTGCAAGGTCGTTCTCTAGTGCATTTTTTTTTATGATGGCTTTCCACACTCTAAGGGTTGTTTTCATTATTATTTATGAAACCTTGTAGATTTGCATCAGCCAGAGTTGCCTGTACAGGAATGGGTGTTGCCTTTGTTTCAATAGTTTTCCAGTGAGCATCATATGTTGGGTCGCAACAGTATATCAATCTTCTTGTTTGTGCTGCTAAATAATAATCTCTTAGGGAAGGCAATCCCCAACCTCCCATTTTCTTTTCCAGTTGTAATACCTTATATCCAATTCTAGGTCTTTTACCTTGCCAAATATATCTTCATAATAGTTTGTCCCATTCATTAAAAACTTTTTGATCTATTTCAATTGGTGAAGTTTGTAATAAATATAGCAGTCTGAGCAGTATGTTCATCTTAATCGAGTCAATTCTTGAGCTAAAACTTAGAAAAGGAGTAAGATTCCATCTTGTGATATCCTCTTTAATTCTTTTTAGCATGGGAACATAATTATATTCAAATAGTTTTTCGAGGTCCTTTGATATAGTTATTCTGAGATATTTAAAATGGTCAGTGTGCCAAGCTAAGCTGTTTTGGATTTCCTGCAGTGGAGCATAATTATAAGACGGCAACTGAGTTTGGTTAATATTAATTTTGTACCCTGATAATTTACCAAATTGTTT
>NW_015115380.1:0-8402 GCF_001443285.1 Poecilia latipinna
TTGTAATTTAATCTTTCCCCAGGTTCAATTATTCTAACTCTGGAGGAGATACAGGGATCATACGCTCTGTAAATGTAGGCTGTAAAATGAGAAAGGAAATGTTCAAAAACGCTCTGGTCAGACGAGACCAAAGTTTAACTTTTTGGCTTCAATGTATGTCTGAGAACTAACACATCATCTACATTGTGCAACACTAGTGACCATAAAATTGTGCAAATTGGAATTACGAACATGAATCCGCTTAACGGAAACAGGACAAAACCTTAATAAAACGTTTTTGTGCTATGAAAAGTTTTTGGCTGTATCAAAATGTGATTAACAACCGAATTATACCACTGCAGAAAAGAGGAAGAAGACAACAGGAAGTGGTAGCAGGATGTTGACGTGGCATGTGTTTTAATTGACTTATCTCGTGAACATAATTATTCACATGTGATTTTAATTGCGTTTTTTATGCGACGGAAAAAAATGCAACTGTAAAATAGTTTTTTCAACATTAGCAAAAAACCAGAAATGTCAACATTTGTAATGGAAATGCAGCTGCTGTTTTGCTTTAGATCAAAGCATATTCAGGTGTTCCTAGTCAATGTCCAAAGCTAAATCCTATTTAAAATACTTTGACTAGACCTAAGTTTGGCCAAAGAGGATGTTTCATTTGCAAAAACTATTCATAAACCAAGCTTCATTTTACAGTTATGCACCACTTTGTGTGTCTAATGTTGTTTAATCCCAAGAAAGTAGATTAAAGTCGTGACAAGTGGAAATGTTCAAGAGTACGTTTCAACGGTACTGAACAAATACGAAGCTTTGCTGCTTGCCTCGACTATGACTTTGTTGGAAAAGAAGAAGAAGAAAAAAAAGAAGCAACCTCCCAGTTCACCCAGCTTGACTTTGTTTTCAGGTCATACTGCAGCTGGGACCGTCACACTGATTTCCTCCTCTTGCCAAACACGTTGTTGATGAGCTTGGCCATGGACTTGGAGCCGCTGTAGCGCCGGCGGTCGGCTCGGTACTTCAGGTGCTCCATCACCTGCCGGATGAGCCGGGTGAAGAGGCCAGCGATGTCCTGGTAGCTCTCCGCCGCCGACACCTCCTGGAAGTGGCAGCGGGTTTCCTGCGCCAGGCTGCGGCCTTCGTCCTCTCGTACCTGCCGGACGTGGCACAGGTCCTGCTTGTTACCCACCAGGCACACGGGAACGTCCGAGTCCCTGAAACAGGAAGGAGTGTTAACTTGGACGGACACTATCGTTGTATATCCTACGTTTGGACACATTTCTTAACCCAAAACGTGCCCCTTCTGAGTGTGAGATGGCTGTTCTAGCTTGGTATTGATCTTAATAATGTATCGATCCCGATAATGGAAAAAATTTTACTTTGTAGGAAAAGGATGTTATTCATTACAGATCCAAAACTTTAAAACAGATTTTGCACATTTGCTGTATCAAAAGAAAGACATCTGGTTTTCCTTTTTTTTTTTGTTCTTGATTGAGCAAATTTACGCAGTTATTAAAACAGCATTTGGGTCACTGTCTTTCAGAACACTTGCTAATATTTAATCAAGTTTAATCAGGTAAGTCGAAGCTGATTTGGGCACAGCACAGTCGGCTTTTCAGTAAAACTCTCTGGACAGACATGGATCTATACAATAACTGCTTGTTTATAAAAAGGATAAATACATTGTGCCATATTTAACATTTTCAATTGTAATAAAATGATTATCTTAATTTACTGTCTAATTCTAAGCTTTGTTCTTTTATTTCACTTTATATTTAAAATTCCTAGCTACACTTTCTGAAACATTTGAAAGATGTTGCTGTTTATGTTTTACCTGTTTGACCAAGATAGTCAACCTATTGTTTTTGTCAGTTTCTTTATTATTTATTTTACAGTGGCTGGAAATGTGATACAGGACGGTTCAGTGTCAGGAACTGGAAACCGGTGGCCCGGTGAAAACAGCATTTAGAGTCCTGTTTTATGGACGCTAAAATTTTATGTAAATTTCTAAAAATTTCTACACTTTTAGAAATTACTCAAAACCAAACAGAAGAATCAGTGCAATTCAAGTCACCTGGACTGACTGAACCAATTAAAGTTGATTTTACACGTTTAATCAAACTTGTGATGCTACTGGAGAATTTACATTTGTCAGTGTTTTTTATTTTTTTTAAAAAGAAGTACCCTTTTAAGTCAACTCAGCACTGTTTTTCTGTACTGTATCGTATCGGCGGATACTAAACTTCAGATATTGGTATCGGAAGTGAAAAAAATTGATCTGTGCCTCACTGGTCGTAGCATACAAACACCACATTCAGATCCTCTTCTTATCTTCACCATGAGTTAATGATCTCCTCCTTCACTCCTCTTCCCTTTCCGTTGGTAAGATGAATTTTCCTGAGCCGGGTTGCCCAACTGATGTGGCTCGGCTTGTTTTTCTTGCCCATCGTCTTGAACCGTTAATCAGGACGCACACGGCTCAGTCGGGACATTCCACAAACTCAAACCTGCACAAAGATTCCTGTTCATCTTCAAAGAGACGAGTGGAGCTTTTGTTTTCGTTCCGTCTTCCCGCCGTATTTTTTTCATTTTCTTTTTGCGGATGTCTGGGTGCAGTGTAGATGTAAATAATTCCAGCCACTTCACCGCTTCCCTTGTTTAAATATTCTCTCATAAACCAACAGTCTAGCTATGAGAAGAAATGCCTTTCGCTGGAGGTGGCTGGTTAACGATTTCCTTCGTCAGAGTGAATGTAACGCTGTTCATTAATATTTACATTGTGTGAGAATCATATGGTGCTATGGAATCAAAAACAAACAAAAAGTTTCTTCTTAGGAATCTTTGCTTTTTGTTTGCTTTTTAAATAAAAACATCTTTGCTTGTTCAGTTTTATCATTTGGTGAAAATACAGCTATGAATATCACAAATGTTATTTTTGTGCTTTTTCCACATGAGGACAAGTTTGGAATTTCTCAAAATAACGACAAACACCTCGATGATCGCCATCATATGTTAGGTTTACAACACGGCAAAGGAGTAAAGTCAACAGGCCTCAGTTAGCAAGTTAAATGTCAAACTTCATGACAGAACAAGGAGAAAAAGAATAAACAATTATGCCATGATTTTAGTAGGGATACACAATATACTGCTTCCAACATCTGTATTGGCCGATATTAGTAATTTTTTAACAAATCAGTGTTGGCCCCATAAATAAAACCGGGCCGATATGAACAACCGATACTTATTTTTATCTTGTTGCCGTCTATTTCTGGTGGGGTTTTTTGTTGTTTTTTTTCCCCAAGGTGTCAAAACGGTATTAAACTATATGTAATAACAGAAAATATCGGTTATCAACCATAACAGCAATATTAGTATCGGATATCGATATCAGCTCAAATTGTCGTACGGATGCATCCCTAGTTTTTAGGAGCTGACATTAAAAATGACTTTTCTCCCTGAACAACTTTTGGAAAGTGATTTCTGCAATCAGTTATAGCAGCTGTTCAGCATGAAGAGTTGCTTTTAGAAATGTAGAAATAT
Organism: Poecilia latipinna; assembly: GCF_001443285.1. NCBI lineage: Eukaryota > Metazoa > Chordata > Actinopteri > Cyprinodontiformes > Poeciliidae > Poecilia > Poecilia latipinna. Next base: position 3,535 of record NW_015115380.1, read on the forward strand.
TATAGTCAAACCAAACAGAAGGATTGACCCAAATAATGTTTCTTAGTGTTTCTGTCTTTATAATTTAGCTTTTGTTAATTTTGTAGTACATTACATATTTTGTTAATTAAAATCATTTTTATATTTTCTCTGTCAAAAAACAATCTGCCATCTTTTGTTACTTTTGAATAACATGGATATTTTTTAGTTTTTCCTAAAGAATTTCAAAGATTAATTTCAAAATTTCAGAGGGTTGTTTTAGCAAATTTTTGGCTTTTCAAACTCAGAAATTTCCACTTTTTTTGTTTTGGTAAATTTTTGAGTTGTTTTTTGCAGAAATCTACACCTCTTTTTTCCCCCTTAACAGTGACCCCAACATGCCGCTGTAGTTACGTTCTGCACTCTCAAATCCAGAACAGAACTGCCATAAATGTTTGCAGTAGGACATATTTCTACCTGTGAAACATTTAGAGGCTAGCAGGAAAAGCCTCAATGCTAAACAAACCTCTGATCTGTCAGAGCTCCTTACAGCTACATGACATCAGCATGCTGTTATTTCTGATCTACTGTTGAGTTGCGCTGCCTCTGACCCTTTGCAGCTGTCGGTGCGAGCCTCCCGGATCTGGCACAGGATGCTTTTGGCGTTGATGAAGGAAGAGCGGTCACTGATGTTGTACACCACCACGAAGCCGTCGGCCCAGTCCACTGGCTCCTCCAGGATGCACCGGGCCTCGGAGCTCTGCTGACAGGGGGACAAGTGCTTTTATTCTGAAATCACAGTTTCAGAGTAAAACAAAAAAGAAACTAGTTTTATTTCAGTTTTGTATTCTAAACATGTTATTAGCTAGATGAGTTTCTATAAGTGTGTTATGCAATTTTCATGTCTGAAAGCTGCGTATATCACCTTGTAGAAGTATTCATACACACTATTGTTTCCACGTTACAACCACGCAAAAAGCATTCAACCAACTTTGGATGTTTTGCCCTTTTATCACCCTTTATCTCAGAGAATAGACTTTAAAGTACTTCTGTTAGTTTCTATTTGCTAAATGTCACAATAATGAGAAAATATGTCAGAGATTTATTTATGAATGTGTTCAAAATCAGAAGCTGACATACAGAATGATTACTGTCTCTTTAAACAATCAGGGAAAGCCCAGATGATGACGTGGTGAGGAACTGGTGCACTTCATAAAATAGATGACGTCATGAGGAAAACAACATTACGTAAAAATATAGAAGCAATGTCCAAATCAATCAATCAATCAAGGTTTATTTATTAATACTTATTAATGTTTTTAATATTAGAAGTTTACCTAAATTTCCTCTGTATTTGTCAGCATTGCCTTTGAACTGTATGAATTTTATGAAGTGCACCAGTTCCTCACCACGTCATCATCTGGGCGTTCCCTGATTGTTTAAAGAGACAGTAATCATTCTGTATGTCAGCTTCTGATTTTGAACACATTCATAAATAAATATCTGAAATATTATTTTTCTCCTTATCCTGGCATTTAGCAAATATAGATATTTTTGGTAAATCTAACTGACCTAAAACAAGAAAACTTTGGTCTGACTTTACTTCAGATGCTGAGAAAAAAAAATGAGTGTGTGCCTTTGTATTTAGTGTATGTAAACATCTGATTTCACCTGCACATGCCACACTTTTCAGATTTGAAGTTTTGTTGTTGGAATGTGAAACAAACAAACAAAAAAACAAACAAACAAAAAATCTGTCCCAGGTATTGCTACTTCCTGGCTGAAAAAAAGTCAGTCTAGAAGCTGACTTTTGGCTGTCTATAGTAATGAATGCTGAAAATAAGAGAACTCCAAACAGGAACGTACAACCTGGACTCCATATCATAGCCTTGACATGTGAGTCGTACCTGAGAGCAGGGGTCAAACACTTCGAGGTTCAACTGCCTGCCGTCGATCGACAACCTCTTATGGTACAAAGAGTCTGTAAACGAGACGCAAGAGAGAGAAAAAGGACAAAACCTATTGGCATAAGTATCATTACAGCGTTATTCTGTTTGATTTGTGCATTTTGTGTTTATGAGTGACATACAGTTTGAATTTGACCTTTAAAAAATTACTACAACCTTGTTTGTTAGCATGGATTTCATATAGAGACGCAACGATCCGATATTAATATTGCTCTTGATATTGAAAAAAAATATCAGGTATCAGTGACAATGTTCCTGATCCGTAAGAGTAGATCTATTTAGTCTAATTCTATGGTTTGTACTCTGAGCGACGTCATGCTTTATTATTTATTTTACATTATATTTAGATTTCCTAATTGTAGTCAACCTTTTGTTTATGTCAGTTTCTTTATGTTTATTTCTCATTGGCTGTTATGCTCCTGATTGCACTGACTAAACAAATTACAGTTGTTTTTACATATTTGACCAAACTGTTGGTGTATTGAAGAGTTGCTGTACTGGTGCAGAGTCATCAGGTAAATTTGTAATTCAGTACCTTTTTCCACTTTGCCATTTTCTACCCTCATTTTGTGCCCTGTCATTATTGTTTTTGGTACTTTTTAATAGGTACGTCAAATAAATATCTAAAAATGCACAAATATTTTGTATAATTCCAATTAATTCTATATTATTTGAGTTTTTTGATGGGCAGGTGAAAAACTCAAATAATGACCTTTTCCCATTAACCATGAATTGTTTGGTACAGCTGATTTCTGGAAAAATTAAAGACTATGAATTGAACTGATCACACCAAATTAATTCTGAGTAGTTTCTGTTTGATTAAAAGTCATAAAGATCCATCAGAAAAAAAATACCTTAGGTCATCAGGTTTCAGGTTGGATAAGAAAAAATTTTCAGTAAAAGGAAACGACCAAAATGATAAAGAGGTGAAACGACCTTCACAGATCTGCATCTGATAGCAGCGCTAGGTATTTATGGTCTTCTACTAAAGCTTTTAAAAGCAAAAGGCTTTCTGAAATCTGGAAACACTTACTTGCATTCGAGGCGTATTCACCAATAAAGCGTCTGGTCAAGAATCGCACAAGGACAGCTGGAGGAAACAGAAGAAGAAGAAGAAAAAGGAAAAAAAGTCAGAATATAAAACACGGGATCATTAAAGTCTCATTTCTCACAGGTGGGGGGAATGAGGTGTGACAAGAATAAAAAATAAATAAAAAATTCATTTATCTGTGCAGACCCAACACAGAGCCAACAGTTTCTGGGACTGGAACGGTGAAAACCTTTAGCTCCACATCAAACAGGTCACGCCGCTTTGCTGGAAAAGTTTTGTGTGCATGTTTGGCACAGCGAGGTGAGCGGTCCATTCACACCCACATGAAACCGACTGACCGGGGCCAGTTCTGGTCCCACAGACAACAAGTTTCAATTGTTGGGCTGGGGTCCCAGAACAGAACATTAATGACGGTAGGCCTCAACACACACACACACACACACACACACACACACACACGCACACACACACACACACACACACACGCACACACACACACACACACAATGTCATTTCAATTCGGAAAAGACCCCAAAGGCTTATATCTCATTGTGCTTTAGCGCATCGGACGTTCTTGTCGCTGTCACAGCAGAGAGGCCGAAGCGGCCGAGAACAAAACTGAGCACAGAGCGCAACAAGCAGAGCAGAAATAGTAACGAACGGACCCAAGCATGCAGGAACAGATTGCAGAGGGAACAGACCCTCCACAGTCACAGCTCCGATGTAGGCCGCTCACCTACTGTTACGTCTGACCTCTAGGGGTCCTCGTTCTCCAGGTCCCACCTTTGCTCCTTTGTGTTTGCAGGCCTGCTAACACACCTGGAACCACTTCTCCCTCATCAGTGGACCATAAGAGCTTCAGTGACATTTGAACTTCAGCATGTTCAGTGCTTAGATAGGGAGTTCAGTTTGGGTTCTCTGCCATTTTCCTTTGACTGATTTCTTCCCTGTTTTGTGGTCGGACAGGGAGTTTAGTAATTGTAGTTTTTTTGTGTGACCGCCACTATAATGGGGGTCTATTTTTGTTTGTTATTTTGGCCTCAGAAACCTTGAAGACTTTTGTACTCCCTGTTGTTTGTAAGGTACAAGCCAGTGAAAAAAAATGGAAAAGTAGATCTGCACTAGAGATTAGATCCTAGAGAATCCAACCCGACCCAGACCGAGCCCATAGATATTGTGTCTGAACCTGTTCCAACCCAACAGATTAACTTTAATTACAGGCCTCAGCCTGAAGTAAATCCTGACATATTTTAAATAAAATGTTACTACTTTTGTTCTTAGACCACCATTTGATTTAGCGTTGTAACTTCTCCTGTTTTTAGCTTTGACTCAACATCTTCTCATTTTGCTACTGCAGCGTTAGTCAAGTGTAAACCGTCTGGGATGTGTGACTGACAGGAGCGGAGCAGGGCAGGGCTGCTAACGCATTTAGCTAACCAGTACGCTGCAGTTGTTGCAGTCTAACTTCTGCACCTAACTTTCCTTCTAATTAAAGTATTATTTATTTAAATTCAAAGCACCACTTAAACCAAAGTTTTGAATGTGCTTTTGAACCAGATGTGCTCCAACGCGTCCTGACTCTTGAAAAAACCATCCGTGAGAATCCTCCAATTAGTCAGGAGTGTGAATAGAAATGTGTTAAAATGATGAACAGGTTTCAGATCTTTCTATGGCTTTTTTTAATGGTCAAATATTTACAATATTACATTAACACGACCTTTTACCATAATTATTCAATAATGATGATTATAACATTTTGCTTTTCTTTTTATAAATATTCTGTATTTGGCTGCTGCTAGTGGCCTTTTTACATTTTTCAGACATTTAGGATTTTGAAGGTCTGCTTTAGAGATTTTTTTTTTGGTGTGCCTGTTGAAGTGAGAGGGAACATG
>NW_015115380.1:11837-73517 GCF_001443285.1 Poecilia latipinna
GGCACAAACAAACCAGATACTCCACTGTTAGCATAGCTCTTCTCGGCATTTACCTACTTTTTTCAACCAAAACAAAATCACACCGACAAATTTTTGAACCGAAAACAAGACCTGTTTGTCTTCTGTTTTAGTAATATATATATATATACAAATAAAAACTTTTGTTTTCATACTGGGAGAAAGAGCACACACTAAACTCAACTGTGGCTAGCTAGTAGCTAGCTCGTGCTAGCTATAGCTGTTTAGCAGCCACCAGCTCCACAGTCTGAAGTCATTTCAGGTTTTTGCCACTTCCAGTCGTCCATTACAGAAATGAAACTCATCAAATCTCTTCTCTGTTCTCACTGTTGGACAAATATTTGTGTCATCAAGCTCCAAACCCCCTAGTGGCCAGTTTGGTCGTTACTTATCAACTCTCAGTTGATGAGAGTTTGTCCTGTGGAAACTAATGTTTGTACAGTACAAACTAATGTTGTAGTTTGTAATTGAGGTTGAAGTGAGGGGTAGGATTAAGAGTTATCGCACAGAAAAGTAAAATAATCTAAGACCTGGAATAAGCCTCTGGGAGCGGGGCCAGCTGCTGGATGCTTTCCTTCCACTTCTCTCTGATTAAAATTGGAATGATTTCATTTTGCAAAAATATATATATTTTGGTCTCCACTGCATGTGAAGTTTGAACTCTGGCAAATCGAAACCTTCCACATGGACCTGGGTCAAAATGTGATTCATGCTAGTTGATGAATCTACACAAACTGGGCAAAAATTCCTCTTTTACTTTTTTTTTTATAATTACGTCAGTGAAAATAAAGACCTCCCCAGGTATGCCAAGAATCCAGAAAAACAAAGTGCTACTGTTTTGTTAGCTTGCAAAAGAATCCTAATTATTAGACTATTATTATTAATAATGACATGAAGAAGAGCATGAAGAATATTTGTTCTTTGAAAATAGTAAATAACTTTGTGTTACAAGAGAAATTTCAATGACTTAATTAAATTCCAAATACAAAATTTTCTTAGTACCTTCATTCTTATTTTTAATTTATTTTCATTGCTGTTATATTACAACCACCCTCAAAAGTTTGAAATGAGAAAACATACAGCAAGAGCAAAATGCTTCGCGGAGTTAAACAAAATGAGCAAAATGAACGAAGCAAAAACTATAAAATATATTCATCTTATCAGATCTGAACAGTTGATTTAATAAGAAATCACATTACTGTCAGGTCTAAGGTGTAAGTGGGGGAAAAAAAAGTAATTATGTAAGAATAAAAAGATGTTCTTGAAAACGGCTAAAAAGATTTAAAAAAAAACTCTGAATAAATGTCATGTTTGGATTTAATTTGATCAGTAGAACAGATTTGTTTCGCTTTAAAATCAAAAGTACAGGCAGCAATGGTGTCAAGTACGATGAGTCATTAGTGATTAATTAATTGATCACTAATTAGCTGAAATTTCCAGCAGCATCTCTCAGACAAACACAGCAAATGTTTTCCTGAAGACAGAATGGGCGTCTAATGTACATTCTGTTGCTGCTCGTGTTGTTTTTTTCCCTGCATTTTGAAAATATTATATTTATAAGTAAAGCAGAAAAAATAATCCAGTTACCAAAAAAGTTCTATTTTATTTTGCTCCATCTCAGGAATATGTAGAAGAATCTGGTTTATTACACAGAAATCACAAGAGTTACAATTAGTTCTCGTCTAAAATGATTTATTTACATTGATACATTTTTCACTGATTTCTATAACTCTGCCTTAAAAGCAAAAAAACTAAGTAAATATGAATCTTTCCCTGTTATCAGAGTAGTTTTTGTGGCCCACCTGACTTGCCGGCCCCCTGGCTTCCCAGCAGGGCCAGCTTAACGTCGTTCATGGTCGTCGTGGCGTCGGGTCCTCTGCTGGTTGTCCGTTTGCAGCTCCGTGTGGCGTCTGGGACTCAGGTCCAGGTCCGTGCATTATATACTCCTGACACTCCAGACAGGATGGTGAAGGTACAGCACTGTGGCCCCCACCTCCTCCCACCTCCCCACTTCAAAGAGCGGTTTCACTTTTTAAAGCCGGAGGGAGAGAAGAGAGATGGCGAAACAATCCCCCTCCCTCCTTTTGTCTTCCAGGAGCTCTACAGTACGTTTCTCTCTCTCTCTTCTCTCGTGTCTGTTATCCCTTTCTGTTATCCTACTGCTCTCCCTCTCCCCTCACTGCCCCTCACTCTGTTTTCATTTCCATCTTCCTTTCCCCCCTTGCTTTATTTCTTATATCTTTTCTGTCTCTGTCCCCTCCCACACAGGGGTCATTCAAAGGTCAAAAATGACTAAACCTATTTTGCTGATCCTGCCCTTAACAGTGTAACTGTAGACTCACTGCCATCTGTGGGCCTTTCTGTTATTCTTCATACACCGACGATAACGAAGCTCATTTCCTCCTGGGAGATTTGGAGCCGATCGTTGTTCGAGACCACATCGTGAATTATTCCACGTCGGCGATTAAAACAAATGTATTCGTTTTAATAAACGAGGTCTTCATGAGAGAACCGTACACAGCCAACAACAAGCTCTTTATTCTGGCCATTAGTGTGGTCACACACTGCTGTGGGATGGCACCCCAGGCTTCAACCAGTGCAACTCAATCGATGTGGTTGACAGGTTTCCACAAGTGTTCAACAGAGTTGAAGTCAAGACTGCATGAAGACCATTCCACCTTGGTGGATGTAGTTCAGCTAGTTAAGAGTGAAACATCAGCAAAACTTTGTCGCTATCGCGCTAAAGTCGAGAAAAACAAAAACCTCAATTGCACAAATGCGGTTTTTCCATTAAGTAAAAAACTTAACTAAAACCACACGTGAATAAGTTTGTTTAGGCAATAAGTTGTTTAAAAAAAACACTTCCTGTTATCATCTTTGTCGTCTTTACCAGTAGTAACATTCGTTTGTTGATAAAGTGATTTGTGATGTGAAAAAAGAGTTTACGTTGCAGTTTTGCGAAACATGCCAATTTTGATATGGCCGAAAAATTACCTCATTCCAGCGGAGAAACGTTTTATCATCAAAAAACGTGATTTTTTTTCCACACTGCCGTGTTTCCACCAAGCAAATTTATTTCCGTGATTCCAATTTGCACAATTTTAAGATCAATTAAAAAACATGAGATTGCGATGAGTGCAATCCCACATATATGTTCTTACAAACATGAGCGTTTCAATAATAAAGCATCGATGTTGCAAAGAACTTGGTCTGACACAAATTTTCAGTTTTGTGACGCACAAAAAAGTTTAAAAGAAAAACCTGTTAGATAAATATTGAAGCTTTCTTTTTCTAAATAATATTTAGTTAAATAAAACCTTCTTACCTGTTTGGATTTTTGATATTTCTGCATAAAGCTCATTTTGTGTCAGATGTTCCTTATTCTCACTAAAACATAAATTTTTTTAATAGCTTTTTCATGTTACAACCACAACCTTAAGTGTTTTTTATTAGAATTTTTATGTTTTAGATCGACAAGTAAGCGAGAAATTTTGTAGAATCAAAATGAGACAGGGGTTTTTATATTTTTAGGATATTAATATCCTAAGAGTGATATGCTTTTATATTCAGTCTCCATGAGTTAACTCCTCATAGAACCATATTTCACTGCAGGTCCAGCTGCATGTCTTTACCAGCTTCACCCATTAAGGATTGTATTTTTTGGCAGGTGCTTTGTAAAATAGCTAAAGTTCAATCAGAATGGTAGGAAAACATCTGTGAACTGAGATTTTCTAAACTTTGATCGTCGATTATTCTTAGCTTTGGCTGTGCAGTGAATCCGGAAAGCATTCACAGCGCTTAACTTTTTCCACATTTCATACTACGTCTTTATTCCAAGTTATACTAAAGGAATCTCTATCCTAAAAATTTGACACGCAGATGCCGTGCTATGATGATGTGGACAAAAGTGCAAATGTGTTAAAAATAGGCAAATTTCCCTGAATTACCGCTGCTTCTAATTTGCAGTTGCGGGCTCAGTAGTCCGAAGTGTCGCGTACGTTTCGTTTACCTCGGACATCAGAACATGGAGGTGGGTTTGACGTTCCATTTCGCTGTGTTCCCATCAAGATTTTTTTTATGCACATTTTGAAGTATTGTGATAGAAAAGGTCGATGGAAATGGTAAAATTAGAAAAAACCTTACAAATTTTGCAAAGGAAAGGTTTTGCGTTAGCGTGAGGTGGTTTTTGAAATTTTCTGAAAAAGTTGATGCGCAAAAGAGGAAACAGAGACACGTTCGCCAAATAAGTTCTGACTTAGCAAACTTTCCCATCCACTGGTGGGTTTGTACCTCAGATTAGTTTCAAACCCCCAGATGGAAACATGCCTAATTCGCATTTTCTTTTGTGCAACATTTTATAAATTTGTATCACAACTGGACGGAAACATGGTGATTGTGGAAAAAGTTCAAGAGTTCAGACAAATGTTGTTGTGGGTGATATAATACATGAAATTCATGGTCATTCTTTCCTAAACTAAAGCACCATAATGAATAGTAAAGCAATAAGGTTAAGAGTTTTGAGTCCAAAACACGGTGAGGGTCAGCCAGAGAGACCCATCAGTCACACTCTGGGCATCAAAAGGAATCAGTTAAGACAAGCAATCCGTCTCTTTCAACAAGCAATGTCGTAATTAGTGTACAGAGTGTTTGTTTTGCTGGCCAGCAGAGCCAAAAGTTGAGTGAGTGATGGGTTCTAAAACATTTCTGCCTCTCCTGAGGTTCTTCTGATTTGTCCAGTTGATTTTTGGGTCCATCTTCAAAGTGTCTGTATTTGGTTCTGCTTTGTGTTTTCAGCATTTCCCAACAATAGTAACACAGCAGCCCTGCTGTCAGTGGACTGTACAGTGTATTTACACATCTACTTAGAAATTCAGTCAGTTTTGACGTAAAGGTTTCTTCCTAATTCTGCTACTGCGAAGAACAAGACCCAGTGCCGTTTCTTGTTTTTTTTTTTTTGTCTCCAGGATCAAGAATTTGAACTTTTGAAAGTGTTAACACATGAGCCACAGCAGAGAACTGAAAGCAACCTGACCACATTGTGTGAGTCCAAATCCATTTGTATGACACGGCATGCAGATCGGATCCGCTTTTGAAATGTTTACCAAACTGTCCTCTTTCCATTCGGTGATGTTTACATATCATATACCCTGAAAATCCTTCTTGTTTGAGACAAAAATAATTGGTTCCAGAGAACCTTTGGTTCTGTGTACTCAGATGTGGACAGAACTCACAAACACACCACTTCAGGTTCTGTGAGCCGCTCATCAGAACAAAGGAGCAACAGAGAGATTAATATTTTAAATAGTGAAAGCATGTTGGACTCAACATGCTTTCATCGTCGTCGTGACAACGGCAACAAACATGAATTCCCAACATGATCAACAAAGATAACCAGAGCAAATACAAAAATCCCATTTACTAAGCGAAACCCCAGCAGTGAACACACTTACACTAAAGCGCTAATAGTGGAGCTAATTAGCACTTTAGCTAACCTTTGAAACATTTAGCCGCTTAGCTTCCTCTGAAATAATTTAAAGCTCTTATATGCTTAACTGTATCATAAGCTTTCAGTTGAATCAAGTGCGACATTTGTGCTGAAGTTTTGGTTACTGACCTCAAGTAGTCAGGTGTTTATAGTTCTGCTATGGTTTTACAGTGGGTGAAGAGTTTGTACCCAGAATGCATCGCTGTAGGACAGTTTAAAATCTACTGACGGCCTGCAGTGGTCAATTAACCTAAGTTAGTAACAGAGTTGGCGATATTCTTTATTACAAAACTGAAGCCATTAGAGAAGGCTCTGTTTAAATTAATCTTCTTCAAGAAATTTCCTGAAGAGCAACTGTACCGTCAATAAATTTGATTCTGTTGAGGGCAAAATACTGTGTTGTAATACATGTTGTGCTATTGACACATGGTGGATGTAAACATGGTTGGCTTTAGCGCTTTAGGATTAGTTTTTGCTAACTAACATGTTGGTACAGTATTTCATAGTCAGCATAACTACTGGCTACTATCCAAACCCACCTGACCATAACTGAAAAAGTCCCTATATCCTGGAAAACTACGAATGAATTTCACTGACCAGAAACCAAGGCCTATTTACCAGACTTCTAGAAACACTTAAATAGAACCTGTCTGACAAGTATGTTTCTAGATCTAATAAAGCAACATAATTTCCCAATCTATCACAAACGAGGTCATTGATATCTATCAGTGTGGAAAAGATTACAAAGCCTTCTAAGGCTTCAGAGTCCAGTGAACTATAGTGGAAGCCATTGTTCAAAAACTGAGAAAACATGAAGCCGTAGTGAACCATCCAGGGAGAGGATGGCCAACCAAAATTACTCCAAGAGCCAAACAATGACTTATTCTTCTGGAGAAGTCTTTGACATCTGATCAGAAACACATGGGCCCATCTGACTTCTGGCAAAAAGTATCTTGATGATGCCCAAGACTTTTGGAAAAATATTCAGTGCATTGATGACACAAACAGTTGATACATTTAAGCTCGATCATACTTGGGTTGAGCACGGTGATCACAATGTCAAAATAATTGGTAACTGGCTTAAACAAACCCTAAAAGAGTCTTAAATGAAATACACTTGAGGAGTTTAGTCTGTCTAAAACAAACTCTGGTTAGTTTCACTGCTTGTTGCAGTTTATTTTTGTCGACATGAACAAAGCAATCGTACCACGGTCCGGACCAAAACAACCTTTTGCCAGTGGTCTCGGTAAGTTAACTCCAGAGCGCTTTGGCTATAGCGTCAATTTAATCAGACTTCAATCCAGCACTGCTAGGGTGCTAGCTTGAGCCATCCCCACAGCCAGGCATGCAATGCGTTGTGGGATGCAGCAGAGTAAACAAACGAAGAAAGATAGACTTCTTTTCCGTAAAATCTTAGTCACATGCAACTTTCAAGAAACCCTCTTCAAGTAATTTAGTATACTTCCCAGATAAACTTTGTTTAAACAGTGGGAAAGTAGCAATAGTATGATTAAATTCTCAAAGTTTCCTACTGACTCAGAACACTACAGCTGCTTCTTGTATTCAGACCTTCTTCTGGCCATTCTGAACGTTCTCAGGTTGTTTGTAGTGGCAGGTTTTGGTTTGCTTGGCATTTTCTGTGTGAAGAAAAACCAAACCACTAGAAAAAGTTACAAGTTAACAAACTCAACAACTGATCCAGACCAAAGTATATGAACTATAGATGTGAAAACACCTTAAGAAATGGGGTCTGTAGTATGTGACTGTTACTAAAAATACTCCCACAAATTTGTTGAAACTGACACCATGTTGTGTCAGTATAATATGAGACAGATGATCTTCTCTGTCTTCTCCCAGTGCTAGGTATATACAACAAATAAGAGCCAGGAGAAGGTGGGTTTTAGCGCTGTCAATCAGGTTCATGTATGCACCGCTCACCTTTCCTCCTTGCTCTGAGAGTCAGGAATGCTAAGGGTAGTTAGCATGGCCCCTGGTGACGCCGGTTAAACAGTTTTTCTGTAGCGTTAAGTTGTTTCTACGCCATCAGCACCTTAAGCAACATGTAGACAAGCATGACTGACAGTATTAAAATCCGCCTCCTGGCTCTGATTGGCTGTTTTTGACCATAGCGCTGCATTTCGTCAAACAGCAATAGCAGCTCAGAGAGGAGGCAGAGGAGCTCCATCTTTTCACAGATTATCTTTCTCACATTACACTGTCACAACATGGTGACACTTTTAACAAATATGTAAAAAAAAAAAAATTAAAAATACATACTGCAGCTTTAATGATTAAGAAAGAAAATGAGCAAAAAGCTGAAGGAATCTGTGAGGGGCCTCATTCTTTTTCACTGCAGTGAAGTCTGATAAATCAGCTGCGTGTACGTTTGGTCAGCGAGAGACTCAACATACTGAGAAAAAAAAGGGGAAAACATTTCCTCTCATGACTGCTCCACGTTGTCAGAGGGCATTCCTGCTGGGATTGCGCTAGAATCTTATTTCCTTCCCTTACTTGGAAGCCGGCGGGTCGTGCCATCCGCCGTGCGGTTTGATCGGTCGGTAAAGTAGAAGCCAATCTGTCCTGAGCTGATCAACACGAGGCCGCAGAGCCGCAATCACATGGGACACCATCATGTGCTCACACAGGAACACACTGGAAACACACACACACACACACACACACACACAATTTCATCACATCTACATCAGAAAGCTGCCACGGAACGGCAGCGTCGTCAGTACAAAATGTGGCGTGTGTGCCAAGAAGTTTTTTTTTTGTTTTGTTTCTGGAAAGCTTCTGTTTATTCTGTGAAGTCGGATTATGTCCGATGTATGGAAAGCTGTATTGGATATAAATTGTGGCTTTTAGTCTAATAACATCTAAAAGCTAAACATTCGCCGCATGTGGCTGCTGTCAGACAGGCTGATCAAGGAAATTCATCAGCTGTAATAATTAGAGTAAATCTGACAGTTTTGTTTAGTTCTGGTTTACAAAAAAAAAAAAGATTATCAGACCTTCTATAATGGAGCTCAATTGTAGTTTATCCTCACATATAAGCTGTTGAACAAAAAGCTGATGTAAATATAAATAGATATATGGGAGAAAGAGGAAATGGAGGCCACTGCATTCTTCTCTGCTACCCAGTAGAAATGGCTTCTATTTTTATTTCACACAGGATTTAGTCCCTTAGCAGACATTTTACCAGATCTCGTCCTTATCTCTATTTATCTTCCACTAAATGTTATCATCATTCATAATTTGCAGACTCTTGTACTATCCAAAAGGAAAACTAACAGTGAAAACGTTTTACTGCTGGAAATGTTTTGTGATTTTATTTTTCACTCTGTGGTCTTCAATCACGAGTATTTGCTTTAAAGATTTTACGTACTGTTGGTTGTTATGACAGTTTAATAGTACTTTTATGATTGAAATGGCATTTACTGTGGACTTCTATTTACAACATGATACAACTATTACCACCATGATGTGTTTAGTTTGAAGAGGGACTGCGAGCCTGAGCTGAACATAATGTCAGACGGGATAAACCGCAACTCTCACTGGTTTATTTGTTGGTGGCGGTTTGGTTTGTTCCTTCACAGTAATGTGAATAAAGCGAAGCAAAGAACATTGTTTCCCTGTCGGGCCAATAAATACATAGAAATAAACGAGTAAAACGCTCGACAGGCAAAGACTGATAAACATCACAGACATGCAGTGAAATTACACAGCAGGGTTTTGATTGTGGAAGGTATTTCTTTTTTTAATGAGCAGGCTTTCAAGTCTCTGGATTCCCAACTACCACAGCTGAAGGGAGGAGTGGAAATAAACATAATGAGAGGCAATTCATCTGTTTCTCTAAAGATAAACACTGAGAATAAAAAAAAGACCCGTTCATTTTGACTCGACTTGATGAAAAATGCGGTCTTCGTTTTGTTAAAAAAGGAACAACAACGGCGGCTTCAGATGGCAGCTATTGATCATCCTGATATCAGCGTCACTCAGAGGGACTTTGGAGTTTCACGTTGTCGTTCTCATGAAGCCCCTTCGAGACTGACCCTCAACTTCTTTTACTGGTTTAGTAAGAAAAAAAGAAATCCTAAATGTTCACATAAAGATCTTGAAAGGGGAGTGCAGACCCTGTAGTTACCCAACCAGAGTTTTATGACTCCTTGGTCTGCTTCTTCGTGAAATAACATCTTCTTCCTCCAGCTTTTCCTCTAAATTCAAGCAGTACAAAAGAAGCAAAAGGAGGAATGAAACACTGAGAGGGATGTTCGTTTGAAGAGCCAGGGGAGGCAAGCTAAAGCCTAATCTGAGCAAAGATGAGCTAACAGCTATCTTGGCTGATCAAAAAGAAGCCAGACTCGACCCTTTTTCTACTAACTTCAGCCAGAAATGCATTGAGTATCTGACAGGCTTTCACATTTACAGTCAAAAGTAGTCTACTCAATCCCTCTGGTATTTTTACTTTTTTTTCTTTTCTTGTGGGGTGATTTTTTTTTCCATCAAAATCATGTTTTGTGGTTCTACTTCAGAAATATTTTCAAGGAATTTTGCAAAAAACATGTTTTCCTCACGAAACCCGGTCCAAAGTCTACATATAGAAGAAAGATGAAGAGAAAGAAGTAGGTCGCCATATCAATCACAGAACTTCACATCAAGTGAGGCCCCAGAGTAATAAAAGTAGAAAATACTGCCACCTGCAGGTTGGAGTTAGCAGTCTCTCAAGCCCAGGAAAGTTAGCAATACACTCACTATTATGCATTCATACGGAAAAAAAAAATGCGGGGATCTGTTGATTTTGCATACATTTCCATAATGGCGGAATCGCAAAAACAACAACAACAACAAAAAAAGAACAGATGACCTGTCCAACAGAATGTCCAACAAAATATCTTCTAACTTCCATTAGCAATGTGAGGAGTCCTTGGTAATATTCGTCCAATCCAACTAGGATAATGGCTTAACGGTTCGTAACATATCATTCAAATGAACAGCTGCGAAGTTCTGGAGATTTTAGTTCTTTTAAGTCTGATTCTGTTCCGGATTAGCCGTTAGCTTCAGCCTCCAGGATTAGCTACCAGGTTTGAACTGCTTATTACCTTTAAAGAACTTTAAAGCGTTTTGAACAACCCCTGTAACTACTCCACACAAGCGATCTCTTACAGCTTAAAACATCTAAAACTGAGAAAAAAGCTGAAACATCTTGTTAAAAAAAAAAAAGCCGTATCTCTCTAACTGGCCGGATTTGTCTTGTTTTGACAAAGAGGATGTAATAAACCATCAGCTCTGCTTTCCAGTGTCCAAGGGAGACGTGGTCTATATACTTGGCAGGCCCAAGATTTAGTGAGTCAAGTGTTTTTAATGCAATATCTTACCGAGAGTGGAAGGGAGGAAATGAGTCTAAATGTCCACAAATCACACAGAGAACTGCAACAAATCTTAGCCAGCGGCTTTTAAAAGAGCAATGGATCTTGCAGTGTTTCTAAAATGATGCTTCTGTGACATGAATCAGGAATACGGCTGGATTAATCATAGCTAATGGACGGTTGGGGAACTTTTTGTTTTAAACATATAAAGAACTAGAGACGGTCTTATCAGAGGAGCCATTCCTCTCTGCAGCTGGAGGTATGTCTGATTTTTTTCCTCTTATTTTCGTGCATTAGTGATTCAAACCGACAGAACAAAGGCGGCGCGCTTTGATGTCCTTAAATGAAACATCTGCACAATAGAACGCTGAAAGGTGGTGGTGTTGGCTGGGGGAGGGGAGGCTGCAGCCAAAGAGGAACAAGGAAGGCCGACATGTGACTGAGGTTTAATGGACTGAATAAAGTGGGTTAAAGCATTAAAACGTCTCCGTAATAACATCTCATGGTCAGTTTCCGCCACTTCATCTGAACATTAACCACAGGAGTGCTGGCCTTCAGGAGCCTGCCAGACTTTCACTTCATTCAAACACACAATGTTTACAAGGGGAGGGTGGTGTGGTGGGGGAAGGAGGGCAGAGTGGGTTTCATTAGTGCTTCCAATGGATTTTTTTTCTTCCCCTATTTGAAAGTCTTTTTATGATGCTCATGGAGTCCAAGTGCTGCAGCTCTAAACACGATGCAGTATAGGAGGGGAAAAAAGGAGTCTTTTGAAAGCAGAGTGAAAGTAACTCTGTCCGCATGATATGGGATAAATTAGCCAAAGACGCATCTTTTGGTTCTTTGTGTGTGGTGATTTACACTGAGCAGCATCTAAGCTAAATGTCCTGAAATAAAAACACTTGCGGATATGATTTGGATTCATAAATCTGAAAGCTGCAGTCGGGGCGCTAATGGAAGCATGGCACACAGAGCAGAACAAGAATCACAGGAGAAGAAACGGACCGGCTCTCGCATGGGGAGGATGACTATGCGGCGCCAATGTAGCATGAAGAGCAGTTTGCTTCCTGCTCATTGTGTCACATTTCAGTCCAAGATGTGTTAGAGGATTTTATGGGATAAAACACAAAGTAGATAAAAATCTGGTTCTGGCATTTGCATTTAGTCTCCATTGCTCTGACACCACTTTTTCAGGCTGAGGACATCTTAGCCCATTTAACAATCATGGACGACCGAACCTGAAATTGCCCCCACAATAACTCAACATTTTAATATTTACAGCCTGAAATGGAAATATTAATATCACTGTCATTGATACAGATCAATGACAGAACCAAGAACAAGTGTCAACAATAACAGAGAAGCACGGCGTTGGTCAAGACTGGACAAACAGCTGATTGAACCAATTTTGTTGAAAAGTCTAAAGGACGGATTTATCCCCCAAAGTAGAAAAATATAGTTCATTTGTAACATAAACTGATCTTCCTGTTAAGCAGAGAAGACAGTCTACTACATTTTCTTGTAAAAGTATAAATAACAGCTAACAAATGAGTGAGTCCAGTCCAAACACAGAGAGGCCCATCTTTAGCTAGGTTGCTGTTCAAGCTTGCCGACATATGTTAGAAAACTAAATGAAAACAGAAGACAAGTAGATAGTCTATAGGTAGAATTTCCTTCCACTGAAGACATGTCTCCTCTTCCTGCTGAGCCACCGGTTGCGAGCTTTGTTCATCCTGTCCTGGCTGGCCGACGGGAACGTCCGCTCTGGGAAAACCTCCTGCAGACTGCTGAGGAAAAACACCTCCAGGGTTCGGCCGGCCTGGGCCACCTCCGAGTCTGGCTGCCCGGGACGAAACGGAGGAACGGTTAAAACCTGGAGACTCGCTTTCAGAATCTGGGTTGTGTAAACAGACTTTAACTCGAAGGAAAAGGGAACCAGCTTGTTGTTGTTATAACAAGCTGGGTCCCAGTTAGGAAACTACATTGTCCTAACTGTGAACTTACATAATTGAAAGTAGCGCAGTTCTTGAACATCAGCAAGATGTCGTCAACAAACTGCTCCGCTGTGAAGTAATGCAAAGTGTTGAATTTGTCCAGTTTCCTTCGGATCACTGACAGGTCAATGGGCCTCTTGATGATCTGGTAGTAGTTTCGAGCCTGGGGGACATTGTCAGGAATTAGAGTAGGAAGGAGACAAGTGTGTCTGCTTGGTTATAAATTGGGGGTTAAACTTTTTTTTTTATTTTTTTATGTTGAACAAAAATAAAGCACACTCTACATAAAACCAATAATACAGTAGCTTGTAGAGACACCTTTAGCAATAACGGTGTTTCATGAATGAATGTTTCCTTGGTGAAGCCCCGATTCTCGGCCCCCCAAAAACCACCGAAATCACACTTTTAAAACACATTTCACAAATCCCAACCTGAGTTTCAAAGGATCTGTAGTCAAAATGATGTTTTCAGTCCAGAATTACCAAAAAACACCTTGAAGGTAACCCTGAACCAGAGATTTCAGATTCTTTATCACTGCGTAGATATCACACGGAGCACTGCGTCCAATCACACTTGTGATGGTTCGTCTTAGTGGGGTACGTTTTTCCCCAGGTGGTTTCTAAAAGGCATTAAAAGTTGTGGAGGAATTTCATGTGATTGTGTTGAACTGACCAGCGGACTGACGGGATCGTGGAATGGAACGCTGAGGGGGTGACAGTACAGCATGAGAGACAGCTTCTCACACCTCTGCAAGAAAAACACAGCACAGGAAGAGAGAGGAACACTGTTGGCAACTGGGATTTGAAGAAGTAGTGGAAGCAAATTTGAGAATTCGTAATTCTCCTTTAATTTCAGCACTCAGACAGCTGATTGTGTATTAAAACTTACTCTCTGGTCCTGGTCGGACAGTGTGTAAGGCACTCTGACCGCCCCACAGGGGTGTGTGTTCTCCACCGGGTCCTTGTCAGTTCTACACAGCGTACACACCCAGTCTCCTCTGTCGATTTAAGACCAGGACATGGGAATGAAAACGTTGGAGAAAAAACCCCCAATGAAAATCAAATGTTTTTTTAAGTTATTACAAACTTTCTCTTCCAACTGTGGTCACTTTTGTAAGTTTTAGTAAAATCCCTAAGATCTCTTGAGGAAATCTTAAAAACTTCACTTCATTCTGAAAACAACATATCAGTACACAGCAAATACTGAATATTTTTCATTTTTTGGTCATGTAATCACATCACGATTAATATGGATTTCTCATCCGCTTTGGGATATTGTAGCGATTAGCTGAAATACCTTAAAGCAACGGGGCATTTCTGTATCTGCACCATCAGTTTGAGTCCCAGTGTGCTGGTGGAGTTGGCCCCAGTTCTGTCATTAGCTTAGCAGAGCATGTAGGTGGTAGTTTGGGTGGGTGTGGGTAAGGGAGAGGATGAATGAATGCCTTATGACAGAGTGTATGACTGCTAGTTTATCACAAGTTATGTATCGGTGTTAGTTTTGAACATGGCTATCTATTTTCTATCTAATCTTCATTTTAGCTAACTTTTTAGCTAGTTAGCTAGCCCCCTGGTTCTACCTAACTTTTAACTGGATAGCTAGCTACCCAAATAACACTTAGCTGATCTCACCGACACTCTGAACCCCCTGTGTTATGTGACTCGAAGCCTGGGGACCAAATCCTGCGCAACATTATTATTTTTTCTGTGCCCCTCCAGATTATAGGGATACAAAAATAGAGCTTTCAAGAAAACAGTTGTGTACTTGTAATTTTTATTTCATCAATCAAATCAAAGTAGCTTTGTCTGTATACAGCCAAATGACATAAATGTGAAAAGATGTTCAATGTTATTTAATTTTAGGAACTTATCGAAAAGAGACAGCTGTTTTTTTTTATGTGTTTTATCAGTATAGTTTGCTAGACTCTGCCCTTTGAGGACATTAGCAATGTTGACATGGCCCAAAATGAAAATGGATTTGGCAACCCTACGTTTTTTTGTTGAAGAAGTCCTTTTAGTTGCAGCAAGAGAAGTTGTGTGACCTCATGTGCTGCACAGCCGTTGTAAAATAAATCAGGGTAGCGTGGTGTGAAGGATACCTAAATGAAACACTAATCTCACCTACTGAAAGATCTAGACATGTTGTGGTTATGTCCTGAGGTTTGCTACAGCTGATCGAATCTGAAGTGTGAACTTTGACATGTTCACACGGTACTTACACTGGGAAGCTAATGAGAGAAGGTACATGACAATCCAGGTGGTAGACTTTCGGGCAGCGGTCACAGCACAGCAGCTCTCCGCCGTTCATACAAACGGCACAAAAATCTTCACTCTCCTCCGTCTGTTCAGTCCCCGCTCCGGATTCTGACTCCAGTTTGGTCAAGCAACAGAGGTCGGTGCTTCCGTCGTCACTGAGCTCTGTTACAAATACGTCGGCTTCACATTTAACATCAGGGTCGTCCTCCAGCTGCAGGCACAGGTCCCGGTTCGCCTCTGCCTCCGGGTCCAGTTCCATCACCACGGCCTGCTTCGCATCTGGGTCCAAGTAGAAGGTTTCCGTTTCGCTTCTCCCATCATCCGACCCGGAATCCAGAAGGATGTAAGGCTGATCCGGGTTGGATTCACAGTCAAACCCCGAGTCTTGCTCTGGTTCTCCGTATGGTGAACCTTCGGGACAGTACGGTTCAGTCCAGCATGCGGACATGGTTTCTACCTGACACTCATCAGACTTGGGCGGGCCTTCGTTGACTCCCAAGATGTCTTCTTGAGTTGGACTGAACCCATTCTGTCAGCAGATGGTATAGAAAACAGAATTAAGCAAACAAAATGCATACTTATCTACAACGGCAGATTAGGGCAATTGTAGATATAAACAAAAAGGAGAACATTTCCACTGAAAAACTCCTAAATTTTCTAAAAAAATAAAAACAAGAAAGTTTCTGAGCTCCAAAAGTCAAAAATATGCAATAAACAACTCGACAGATTAATCTCAAAATGCCAGTTTTCTAGCAAGATTCTGAAGGATACCTAAATGAAGCAAATTTCCGACTTTTCAAGCCACAGAAATGTCCTTGTTTTTTCTCAAAGAAATTTCTGAGATTAATCTAAAAATTTCAGTTTTTTTCTTACATATTTTTGACTTTTCATATTTCAGTTTCTTTTAGAAATTTTCTGAGATAAATCTAAAAACAATGTAGTCTTTTTCTGGTAAATTTTCAACTTCTCAAGCTCAGAAATGCTGTTGTTTTTTTCTAGCAAATTTCTTGGACTAATCTCAAAACGTCAAGGCTCTTTGGTGGAGATTTACTTTCTATCTCCAATGGCCCTAAATACATCGTCACACTTATCTTTGTCTCATACAAATAAAATATGTAAACTTGCGGACCTGTTGAGGACAGTTTAGAGAAACTACATCTGCTTGAAGAGGCAGTCGGACCAGAGACACCACAGGCTGCAGAGATGATGACGACAAACGCTGGAAGTTCAGGCGCTCCAGACTTACAACAGCAATGGCGGAATTACCCAGAATCCTCTGGGCTTCTGGATGAATCCTGCGAAGATAATCCGAGGCAACGTGAGTCGATCAACTCAGCAAAGTCAGCGAGTTATTTTCAGAAAGTTACAGGGTGACTGAATGCCTTTCCTGATCAGTAAATAAAAAGGCTTTAAGCCAGTTAAAGTTAGCTATAGAAAGAGATAAATATATGAAAAATATGGGAAAAGAATGAGCTAAGTGATTTATTCTGGCTAAAAATAAAACGTACATTTACCAAGGTTCTTAAACTTTTCAGCTTGGTTTTCTACACATACAGCTGAATGTTTGGAAACTATCTTAAAGAAAGAACCCAGGCTGTCCACTGTGATGGTTTTTCCCCTGAAGACCAGTTTATTCACAAGGGCATACCACAAGGTTCTGCATTAGGCCCCTGGCTATCTTGCATATTTGTTTTATTTGAGTATTTGCATATATTTTATTGTATGTCTATGTTTGCTGATGTTTTTCTCTCTGTATGTTGCCAGTCTAGGCCAGGTCTCTTGGTCTAATAAAAGGTTGTTATCATTATTGTTATTTGTATTACTGTTTTATTACACTGCATGTTTCGAAAGCCATGTGAGGATATATATATGTCCATCCATGATCCATCCACATGCTACTGCGATAGTCAGAAAATGTGTTGAACTTAAAAGCTCTCTGGCTCCATCTGCTGTCTGTCTTTATGTAGTGCAGCTTGTGTCAACCTCAAATTATTTGATGCAAAACTGCATCCAGTGTGCAAACTCAAACAGTGCTGTGTGAGTGGATATCTACTCAACCCCTTTTATTCTGATACCCCTGAATAAACCCAGCGAACCTCTCACTTTCAGGGGTCACCAAAGTCGTCAAAGGGTTTGTTGGATAAGATGAGCAAACAGACAGCATCATGAAGACAGAGACACACAGCAGACAGATTAATCTACCGTCCAAAAATGACAAATAGCTTAGCACAAAACATTTATATTAGGGATGCTCGATATTATCGGCATGGTATCGGTATCAGCCGATATTGGCGCTAAAATTTTACATCGGCCATTCTATCAAAATAACTCACGAATATAAAAGGCGTTGATTTTATATGACAAACCAGTGAGAATGATGCCTGAAGCACAATGTCATCAGAAACTAAGTATTAATGCACTTTTCATTTGTTGCTTGATTGAGTTTAGTTTAGTGAAGATTTGCAAATTTGCACTGTTTGAGTATCATTGTCTTAGAGAGCAGATGTTATGAATAAATCTGACATTAAACATAATGCAAGTTGAAAGTATTGCATCATTTTCAGCCTCGTTTTTAGCATTTGCATTTGGCAGCAGACTAAACTGACAAAGATAATGCAGTATTTTAAATTCTCAGTAAAATAAGCCATATAGTTTATAGTAGGTAGGTGTAGGAAAAAAATATCAGTATTGATATTGGTTATCGACCAAATTAGTTTTTAGTATATCAGCATGTCAGATATTGACCATCCCTAATTTATATTGTATATTGAAATATATGAAGATACACTTAAACGTCAGTGTAAGACATAAGAAACAAATACTCACAGTAAATAATTCATATATACATTAGAACAAGGTATAGTACTTCCAGTGACAATATCTTCTAAGTCTTCACTTGACCTCCAAATAGCTCAACAATAGAAAATAAAAAGCTATAATAACATAACATAACTATAGCACAGCTTGGGTACAAACCAGATGTCTCTCTTTAACATAAACCATAGGTGAGGGTCTTGTGTCTCATTCATTATTGGTTAGCATGAAGATTAATCTCAACATTTCATTTATTTATTTATTTATTGCTTAAATTTACTCGTCCCCAACCTTTTTATTACCGCGGACCGGTCAAGACTTGGAAATTTTGCTGCGGCCCGGGGGAGTGACGGGGGCTGAGAACCGTCAGATAAGGCTTCTGCCTTATCTGGTGTTCCCGCTAAATCCTGAATATATCTAATTTGGGTTGTCTTGACCAGATCATCGCAGCCTGTGGGGTTTTCCCTGACTGGAAACAAGAATACAACCTGCTGAATGTAACAGGAAGCCAATCAGAAAGCGCAGTGACGTAAGAACAGAGGGGAATCCCAAACAGCTGACATATCGCACAACTGTGAGTCCGGTGGATATCGGAGATGATATGTGGAAATGTTTATTATTTTATGTAAAGGTCGTTATATATGTTTATTCAGTTAAAAATGTTAACTATGAAAAAACATATTCACCTCCAAATCATAGTGCAGCAAATAGAGCGGCTGCTCCCGTCGTCTTTTATCCACCGCCTTTTCTTTTTATTACTCTTTTATCTCTTAAAATGAGTCCACAAACTATCACTATTGCTTCTACATCGTCATCCGTGTTTGGTCATTCTAATTTCCCCTATGCTATGTTGGAGGTTTTGTGGATTTTCTTCTGGAATCGCGATGTTTGTGACTGGAATCGGTTTGTGTGGTGTGTATATTCTGCCTTGTGGCTGGAGACACGAACTGATCGAACCTGTTGTTCTTTTATCAGCTCTGTGATCACAGAGGTTTGGAAAATCGGCCGACAATTCTTAAATCTTGCCGTCTAAACCAGACTTAAGACTCACAAGCTCTACTCATCTCGTCTCGACCATTGCCCAAACGCTGTCTGACTCTGGTCGCTATGGTAACGTTTACATATCCCTTCAAAATAAGATACAGATGCGCCACAAAAACAAACATTTTACTTTCGTGAAAATTTTAACTCACGATAATGACTAATGGGAGCCCTGAGCTTGTTTCTCTGCAACGAGACGGTCCCATCTGGGAGTGATGAGAGACAATAACACCCGAAGTGTTGCTTATTTCCACAGCCTGCTTGGTCTCTACGTGGCGAAGCAGTTTGAAGCTTCATTGCCTCATTAGCAGCCGGTCGCCGCATGTTACACAGAGCGGCTTGTAATGTGGGACTCACCTACCGGTCCGGGATAAATCCATTCTCCTGTCTCTTCTCTGGGCCTTTTCCCCTTTGCAAAGAAACTTTCTAAAGACATCTGATCTGTTTCTTACTCATTTTGCTGCTTGTGGGCTCAGTGTTGGCGCGCAAGTAACCAAGAGAATCCGGTTAAAGGATTTTCAAAATAAAAGATCCTCCAGACTCAAATAATACATAAAACGGAAATATTTAATTATTTCTTGCGCGGCCCGGTACCAATTGGGGTAGTGGGCAGTGGGGTTGGGGACCACTGCCCTAACCCTTAGTACCTCTTTCTGTTTTGTTGTTTTCTTTCTACCGAATAATCTAATTCAATGGGAGAAATCCCAAATGGAGCAGTGAACAGAGATTAGAATCAAGCAGAATTGTGTGGAAAGGTAATAGTCAGACTAGGGTTGAATACAAATTTCTCTTGCAAAGCATTTTGAGAAAACATCATCCTTTTTTTGTGGTTCCATCTGACAATTTTGTACTAATTGTGTTGGTCCGTCTCTTAAAACTCCACTCACGAGAGCACAGTAATTATCTCAAATCTCAAACTATTCCTTTAAACATAGTCATAGCAACAAGGCTGCTTACCTCATCGTCTTCAGTAAATCTTTGACACTTTTGTCAGCCTGAGTTTCCAGTTTCCCAGAAGAAGATGCTCGATTTCTTTCTGTCCTGGACCAGTTTTCCAACTGGCCCAATCCAGAAATGGTGAACTACATGTAAAAAGAAGGGGGGAAAAAAACTTTGTGTCAAAATAATATCTATATTTATGTTCTGTTTACATGACTGACTCGTCTCACACGTATTAGCTTGGTCAGTCTTTAATAAAAACAGAGTACGTGTGCGTTACATTTTCCACCGCTGGGCCCGGATCCTCTGCCGCTGTTGCCAGAAGCGGACCCGTCTCTGGTGTCGGCGGCTCTCTGCACCCGACTCCCCGTGGCAACGGGGCGGCTCTCCTCTGGGGAAAGTTGCCATGGCCTCTCTTTGTCAGGGCTGCCATCGCCCGGAGATCAGGGCCTCTTGTGGGCGAACAAACAGGACAGGAGACGCACAGAAGCCACTGCCGGTTTGAAATCCTCTGTGAGCTCCGTGTTCGACAGAGCAAAAAAATAAAAAATAAACACAAAACTGCAGAAAACACGATGGGGAAAAAAATCTGTCAAACTAACATTTCAGGTGATTTTTCTCTAAAAACTTTCCACCCAAAAGAAAAAAAAATTGAAACCATACAACAAAAGGCACCAGGTATGAAACAGATACTGAAAACAATCTTATGTATTAAAAAAACACTAGATCAAAACTTGATTAAACTTCACCTGAGTGTGAAATAAACAAATCCAAACCAAGATGTCAGCTTCAGATATCCAGGAGAAGACGAGTGAATCTACAGCCACAGAGGAGAGGGATGGACCTGTTCCATGTGCGCAGTGTCAGGGGAGAGATGTGTGATCTGATTGGTGGAGAGCGGACTGAGCCTCAGCCCCCTGATAATTCAGCTCTGTTCACCAGAAGTCACAACAGGTGAGGTGTTTCTTCAAACACATTTCAGGCTCTCAGATTTGGTTTCTTTTCTTCTGGTGTTTATAATTAGTTATGTAAAAAAAAAAAAAAAAAAAAACTTGGTTATGATTAGTTTAAAAAACGAAATTCACAAAAAAAAGTCTTGCTGTTCATGACAATGTTTATAGTTGGATTTTTAAACTTCTTAATGTTCCAGAGTGCTGCAATTCAGAAGGTGAAAAGAAGAAAACTTCATAGACTAGCTTCAGGTGGGTAGGATTTCTATCAGAGGAAGAGTTGTCAAAGAGCGAGAGCTTCACAAAGATCTGGAAACGGAAACAGTAAGGATTTCTTTTTTTTCCACAAAAGAAAAACAGGAAATGTGCTAAACTGCCTCTATTCACGCTCACTGCACAACACTCCACTGATGAAGAAAAAGAGTTTTGAAGCCTGCTTACAGTTTCCTGCAGAAGATTTGAACATGCCCATCAAAAACTGGGAGAGCTATACTCTCTGGATGTCTATACACACAACATGTTTGGAGGAGGAACAGGGATGGATTTACATGATTTACAAAATTTCTTTTAAGTCACATTTGATGCGTACAGCTTTATTGAAACAAGTCAAGGCAGCAAAGTTACTTGATAAAATGGCACATAATACTGCTCCTTCTAAAAATTTCTGTTAGCATGTTCAATGCTTGTTCACCATGTCATTACAGTTTTTTAAACATAATTTTATTTGTAGAGTAAGTTCTTTTCTGTGACATCATATGTTGAGTACACATTTTAACTACTGTATGTAGCAAAAATCAAAATGACATCATTTCCACTTTGTTTTGTGGTGTAAAATACTCCTCAGGCAGCCTTCAGCAACACCAGTGTGAGATTGAAATTAAGCATTCCTCCCATATGATTAGAAGGAAACAATTTTTTTAATCAAAATATTCCTTCCTGTGTCTGCTGATCTCACTTAGCAGTTTATGTTGCCCAGAATGATGTACCATCTGTTTCAGACAGACACAGCCTCATGTATGGCAATCCAGCTTTTTTTCTTTTTTTTTCTCAAAGCATCTCACCTACACACTGACATAGCTGAGACATAGCTTCTGTTTGAGACACCTCACATTTTGTACTTTTTTAAAAATTGTTTTTATGATAATAAATTGGTTTATTTATGCTAAAAAACGTTATATTTTCTGCTCATTGAATATTTCCTCCTACCGTTTTTTACAACTAACTTTCATAAAATGTCTGTTTCTACAAATTCCCACAGAATGCAATAAAAATAAAATATCACATTTGATGTGACTTTGTTTAAAATGGTTCATCTTACCACTCTGATGATGCTGAATTCCTCCTATGAGGCAAGCAGCTGCAGCTGATGTGGCAGTCTGCCGCTGAAAAACCATTTGAGGGTGATAATCTCATCTCCCTGTGCGTTATTTTAACCAATGAGAAGTTACACTCTGTAAAGGTGTAACGCAAACTTTGAATAACGGACCTTTTTTATGTAAATCAGCTCCAACTCTGAGTGTGTGTTCCGCTATGTAACGTTAGGTGTCGCTGTGGCTATTAAGCCCGAGTTTGTCAAGAAAGCAAGTCTCGCACAAAACCGCGTTGTTTCCAAATCACGTTCCTCTTTCAGCTAACCTCCAAGATGGTAGGTGCTACCATGTAGTCCCTGAGTACTGAAATGCAGTTAAATCTGTTCCCATCCTCGTTTATACTTCCAAAATATAGAAAAATTACGTTCTCGTTATATACATTCATCTATCATTGACCATCCTTTTGTGTTATTTGTACACTTTATTAAGATTATCTGGCTTTCTGAGCGTTTTATACTGTGCTAACCGGGTTTCCTAGGGCCACGGCTCTTGTTTAGTTACTTTTCCGGCACTAATTAACATTATATCCATAATGACTACACGAACATTTGTTCTTCAAATCATAATGTGGATGCCGTATGAAATTTATTTTCGCTGTTGGGTGTTGTAGTAGCATAACTAGCCACCGGCTAGTGGTTTTAGCTGTTAGCTTTCAAGCTCATAGACAGCATGCAGTGTATTTGTACACTTCAGCGAGTTTAGTGGTTGGAACGTAAATTTGTGGCTCCAGATTAGTTAAATAAATGCATTGGAACTGTTAAAGTCGGATTTCATCAGAAGAAAATGTATCATTTTCATCTTTTTCGATCATGACAATTGCTAAGCTAAATCAGTTCACAATTTCAAGCATAAGCCAACTTTTTTTTTTTCTTACAGCCTACCAAGAAGTCCAAAACCAGGAAGCTCCGAGGACATGTGAGCCACGGACATGGTCGCGTTGGTGAGCATATTCTGTGGTTTTAATGCAGAATGTTAAGAGTTAACAGGTCATGTAGAGTTGTCCCTAACAGCAGCTGGTTTCTGTCCACAGGGAAGCACAGGAAGCATCCTGGAGGTCGTGGTAATGCTGGTGGTATGCATCACCACAGAATCAACTTTGACAAATAGTGAGTAGTAAAAAAACAAACAAAAACACTTTTCTTGTTTGGCTCGTTCGTGGGTTCGGGTATGATGGAACTTTTATTTTTACCAGACTTGAAACAAATCTTTTATTTTTTTCTTTTTGAACCTTGATGCACGAAGGTGACATTAACTTGCTCTTTCCCAATATGTCTGGTATCCGAACGTTTGTGTTTACAGTCTAACAGCCGTGTTTCTATGAAGGTTTTTTTGTAATGCATATTTTAAAGTTTGAAAAGTTTGATGCAAGCGGCAAAAATCTAAATAACTTCCTTAAGATCGCATAAAATAAGTTTTTCCCGCTTGCTTGACGTGGTTCATGCGCTAATGGTTTGAAACACATTAGCAGAATAAGTTCTGACGTAGTAAATGTGCCCGTCCATTGTTAGATGTGTGCCTGACCAGAGCAACAAAACTCTGACGAGTTAAAGTCCAAGCCTCCAGCTTGGAGGGACAGGCACTCCTTTTGGGACAAAAAAAAAAAAAAGTAACCAGTTACCGTCTCCTCTGCTGTATGAAAACGCTGCGTCTGCTTACAGGCTCCTCTGGTTTTCATAGATTTGTTCTGTAAGTTTTGAACCAGTGCCGCTTTGTCTTCCTCAGCCACCCGGGCTACTTTGGGAAGGTGGGCATGAGACATTACCACCTGAAGAGGAACACGTCCTACTGCCCCACCATCAACCTGGACAAGCTGTGGACGCTGGTGAGCGAGCAGACCCGGGTCAACTACGGCAAGAAGCCCGAGGGCCCTGCGCCCGTCATCGACGCCGTGCGCGCTGTAAGCTCCTCGTCGATTCATTCACTTAAATCTGCACTTTATGGGATCCACAGGCAGAACTTTGGTCTGTGTTTGGGCGTAAAAGCAGAAGTTTGTTTGTAGTAGTTGTGGTTTGTTTTGATCTTTGGATTTGGTGGAAATGTAGCTTCAAGCAGGATTTCTGTTTCAAATTTATTGGAAAGGGATTAAAAGCTTAAAATCAAAGATGCATCTTAAGATTGAATAGAATTTTGAGGCACTTTGAAATGAGTTTTTTTTTTTTTTTTTTTTTTTTTTTGGGGGTGAAAAGGAAATATTCTCTTCGGTCTTAAATTTGGAAGTTGTGCCACAAACCTAATGCAGAAAGGCATTCAATTTGAAAACTCATAGATTTAACTTCTGGTTTAAGCAAAGTCAAACATTATATTTACCTGAAATGGGTAAACAAATTCAGTGAGAATATGTTTACATATTAATATTTGCGATTAAGAAACTTAAATTTGAAACTGTTGTACTGGCAGGAGAAAATGAGTTGGATTGGCTCTGTACATACAATAAAGTGAAAAGCCGTTACCATAGCAGTGCTAACTTGTGCCCCAGATGCTTATCAGGTTAGATGTATATTTTATTAATATTAAAAAAATGAAACTTTGTAAGCTTCTAGATAATCTTCCTTCTGTTTGCATTTCCTCTGTTCTCCATCTTTAATAGTTTTTCTTGTTTACTTGTAAAGATTAACTTAGAGGTTGAAAATGGTTACTAAAGCAAGTGGTATCTGATTCTAATGATTGTTAAATTGAATTAATATAGCAAACATATAATATTATGTGTATGATATTGTATGTTTTTCCTCATCCATCACCATATAAATGTTGGTTTCGTTTCATGTGTTCTGTTTATTCTTCCAGCCATTTGTAATTGATCCTGTGATATAGTCAGCTATATGTAATATTTGATGCTTTTTTGCTACGTCTTCATAAATAATTTGGTCTCATTGTTGTCGTTTTTCTGTGCAGGGTTACTACAAAGTTCTGGGCAAAGGCAAGCTGCCCAAGCAGCCCGTGATCGTCAAAGCCAAGTTCTTCAGCCGCAAGGCCGAGGAGAAGATCAAGGAAGTGGGAGGAGCCTGTGTGCTGATGGCATAACATTTCTTTCTACTTGTTTTTGGCAGAATAAACTGTGTAAATGGAACGTGTTGTCTCATTACTGTTGACAGTAGAAAGATCAAGAGTGAACTTAAACGTTTATAACAAATGGCCTACAAGTTTTAACTGTCAAAGCCTCTAAAACTGAAAAACTGACTGTTCTCCTGTAAAATGTTCCTTTATACATGCTGACAGCTTTTAATTGGATGAACTACAGGGGAAGTCTGTTCACGTTTCAGTTTCATTTCAATGAAAAATAGAAAGGTGGAATAAATCAACTGATTGGTTTTCCAGAATAAATTAGAGAAATGTCAGATCTAGAAATTTAGAAAGTCATTAATTAATAATGACAATTTCAGTTATAAATTTGTGTAAATCACTGCATTTGTAAAGCTACACAGATGTTTAGGCGGAACAGGAACGGAGCAAAAAGCTGTACTTGCACATTTCTGCCTGAGGATTGCTGGATATGAATACACTTTATGCTCATTGGCTTCTAAAATGGAAGATAGAAATAGGTTCATTCTGAATATTTGCATTCTAATAAATGAAAACTGGTTTTCCCTGTTTATAAACTTTTTAAATTCTAGTTGAACAAGAATGGAAAACATGCAGAAATAAATCTAGGAAGGAAATAAATTATACAAAAATCTAAGAAATAAAAAAAGGTTACAAAGAAATGTGATTAGAAAGAGGATGCTCTTTATTCATTTTAAGGATTTATTCAGTCGAGTTTGCAAACTTGTTAATGAAAAATTTTGCATGAATAATAAGTTAAATTTATGTTAAAAAATACAACTTTCAGAGTTATAATAGAGATAATACCACTGAGCCTTTTAAACATTTAATTTATTATTCTAAGCAAAGAAGCGCGGTGACGTTTCATCTGTGTGCTTCCTGAAAGGGGCGGGGTTTAACGAGCAGGATTTCCTGTCATTTCATTTGAAAAGAAAGTGACAGTTGTCAAGGAAAATGTGAGTACCTCTGATAAGCGTCGGTTCTCCAAAGTTCTGGTTCAGTTAAAATAAAGCAGGTTCCGTGCCGGCCGAACCAGCAAGGCGCCGACGATGTAAACTAGACCTGCTGCAGATTAGTGGCGTGGTGACGGGAGAGTTGTTGTGACGACACGGTAGGAAACCGCGGCGCGTGCAGGCGAACATATGTGTTTTTATTAACAGTATTTTTATTTTGAGTTTCTGAACCTTTAATGCTGTAAGGCTACTAGTTAAAGCCTCAGTTTAATCTATTGAAAGAGTTAGCTTGTCACCTGCGCACCTAAATAACGATTTAATGTGAATTAAGTCGTCGTTTTTTGATCCTCATCCCCCTACATGCAAAAACATCTGATTAAAGCATACCCAAAATTAATCCTAAAATGCTCTTGAACCACTTAGAGTGCATGCAAATGTTTGAGGTCTTTGTAAAGGGAACAATTAAAACTTTTAGGCTGAGCAGTCCAATTTATTGAGCCTAAAGCCATGAGCTGGTCTTGCCAGTGTTTCCCAGAAAGCTTTCTGTGTGAGATGCCTGAGTCCAGTCAACTTGCATTCACCACAGCAACGTCCACAAAGTGATGAAATAATGTCTTGTACCACTTTCTTGTTTTGTGGAGCACTTGGTAGTACCCACTCAGCGCATCTGATACATCCTCTCCTCCCACGCAACTGAAAAATTAAAACGGAAAAGAAAAAAACCTAAGGAACAAATTAAATTACAGCCAAACATTTTACATGATGCATACAGACTGTAGTCCTTTACAGCTGGGGGAACCTGAACTTCTTTCCTTGTCCATTTTGCATCTCTATCTTTGACATTCCTGCCAGCTGTGTCCCCTCATGTGCCATGTTCAAAGTAGAACACAGACGGACATCCCTGGTGTGTCTCCACTGGACAAAATAGGCAGAGTCCTTCTGGATCCCTTTTCTGTTTGTTTTTGATTGTGCCATATGCCCAGATTCTCTTTTCAAGGAGGTCAGTGAAGAGGTCAGTGAAGAGCTGTCTACATACAGCTTGTATCCAGTCCCCAAGATTTGTGCATTCAAAAGCTTATGTCCTGTGTCATGAGTTAAGCCTTTATGTCTCCTTTGGGGTCAGTTTTTCCTTCATAAATGAAGTAATCCCAGGTGTAATCATTACTGGAATCAGCTAAAACATAAGGTCTGAAAATGAGGACTTTTTTTTTTTTATCTTGAGGATTTTCTGATAGGAGCTAACGAAAATGTGGACTTAAAATTAGAATGATTCTTCAGACCAATAAAATAAAGTTTTACAAACAGGAATGTAGGCTTACTGAAACGGATGTAAGTCTGCACTCTTAAAGACATAAAAACTTAAATTTTGTAAAGGACACGCCAGATTGGAAGACATTTAAATATCCAATATAAAATTCATAAACCAAAAATGATAAAACAGGGGGAAAAAAACCCTCAAAACCCAAACTATAAATAAACCGTATTATGAAGTTTCCATAAACATCTATCCATGATTAATTGATTAATTGCTCATTGCAGCTGGTTTACTCGTCGCGACATGTATTCTAATTTAACGAATGACAGACTGGAACGGTCAGACATCATTACGAAAGACCTTCAGCGTTAATTTTCAGCCAGTTTGTCATACAACATGTGACCTCTGACCTTTCAGGTAACACGTTGATGGCAAGCCAGGCCTGGCTGGAGTTTTCCCTGCGCCGCTCGAGCAGGCTTGGCTTGGAGGTGCTGGAGCGAGCGTCCAGGCGCAACGTTGACTGGACCAGCATCAGAGCATCCCAGACCTCCGCAACGTCCGACCAAGGCGCTACTGAGGTGGGAACGCGTTCTTATCGGGTTCCCACTTCTATACCTGCTGTCGGTTTGTGTTCTGTCCATCCACTGTGCGCCTCATCGCATCGTGTTAAACAAATACGCTTTCGTTTCATTCTGCACCTTTCAGAATACCCAGTCGGAACTTCGTGATGCCTTTGCAAATATCAAATCGTTCATGGCACAGACGAGCCACCACTGCCAGGTCAGAGAGGATCTCTTAACTTTTGTTGTACATACACTGCAGTGCAATTAATGCAAGTGTTCCTCATGACGTCATGCAACAACCACATTTTATTGAGATCATATAGATGTACAGCACCAGTTGTCTTAGTAATCGATTAATCGATTATTCTTAGACCGGTCACATTAAGTCAGTTAATTGCACGATTCCTTTTCAAAGGACCGTTTTGTTTAGAGAGATTTCATAATTCATTTTATTTGTTGTTTTGTTTGTTTTATTTTGGATATTTAAAAAGTCTTCTGTTGGATTGTTAAATGTTCAGATGGATTTAAAGTTTATTCATCTTTGATAATGTGTTCTTGAATTATTATGCCATTACTATTATATTACTTGAAAATTATCTCAACTCAACAATATTGTAGTTTTTTTTCCCCAATAAATAATTGATTAATTTATTGTCCAGCAAAATTTGTTACTGTGACAGGCCCAATTATTCTGACGATTAATCGATTATTCGGATAAGGAAAATTGTCACATTCTGCAGGGTTTTCATGAAACTACTTAAGCCTTTTCTATACAAGAGAAACACGCTAAAAGATTAAAATTAACAATTCAGCTCCTTTAAAAAAATCTATTGCTTAAAATTCCTGTAGTTAATTTGAAGCGGGTGAATATAAAAACAAAATGTCAGTTGAGGAGTTTTGGGTAAAACATGTTGACAAAGTTGTTTTTAATTTTATATTTGAAGCGTATGAATATTAAATCTACGCCCCCAGGCTCTAAATTAGCTGACGATCATTTCAACGGTGGATTCATCACGATTATTCGGATTAGTCGCTTTAGCTGAGTACACCTGTTTTCAGCTAACAAACAAAGTAAATTTTCTGATCCTAACATCAAAAGATGTGGAAAAAGTTCAAGGGGTATGAATTATTTTTGAAAGATGCTGTTGAGACTAAAGAACAAAAAAAGACGGTGATTTATTTTCTTTGTTTTTTCTAGAAGTTTTATGACTCTGGCAGCTGCAGGGAGCACAGCGCCGTTGAGAAGGAGCACATATCCAAGTTCCACACGCGGCCAAGACCTGGGCAGTCGACATCTACACAGCCCAGGAGAAAACCTGTGAGAACCAGTAACGATCAGAACATGTCTGTTTTAATGCAACCAAGAGTTTTAGCTTCAAGCTAAAGCATTAGCTACGTTCTATAGCTAATGCTAAAGTGTTTTATGTACTCCGTAGCGTTTCCCGCAGAACCCCGTCTTGGCTAGGGATGAAGACTTTTACATCGAGGTGTCACCTGGAATGTACTCCGTCTCTGCCAGTGTCCCAGATTCACAGCCACAGACTCACCTGGTCAGCATTCAACCTGGAGAGAGCGTCGTCCTCACCTTTAACTTCTGACATCTTGGTCGAGCTGACCTGGCCATCCTGAGCTTCAATAACAGAATTGACCAATGCTAAGGCTACGTGTGTGTATGTGTGTGTGCGTGTCCTTCTTGCCTTTTTTTAAAGTCTTATGCTTTGCTTTCAAAATGGATTGCTTTTTTTAAATCATGGAGAAAAGCCATATTATTGGACATTTTATACTTGATTAGCAGAATTTTACCCAACATTATGTAAATATTTGTGGATTTTATAACCTGCGATGCTACTGCGCTTTTTTTTTTTTTTACAATAAAATATATATTTTTTCACAATTTTCTGTGTTTTACCAAGATAACAATCATCCAGCTCATTCTACATTCAGTGATGTTTCTTGTAAAGGCTTAAAATCTGGGCCTTTTTTGGCCATAGAAAAACATTTTGAGCCTGATGAAATATTTCGATTTCACCTGATGTTTTTGAGTATTATCCTCATTTTTCCAATCAAGACCCCTGTTTTATAATTAAAATGGGCTAGAACATTTTAACAATGTAGAAACATATCATGCATGACTCTAAACGGTAGTGATGCACTAATCCGATATCTATATATGCATCAGTCCCAATATTGGAAAAAAATTTCTAGCTCAGGTCTTGGTGATGATGTGCCCCATCAGTAAGGGCAGATCTATTCAGTCTATTTCTATGCTTAGGGTTCTGAGCGGCATCATGCTTTATTATTTAATTTATATTATATTTAGAATTCCTAATGTCATTTTCTGAACCATTTGAAAGGTTTGTCAATTATATTTTACATGTTTGACCAAGCTTGTGAAGCTATTGGTGTATTTAAGCGTGCTGTACTGACACAGAGTTACAAATACATTTGTAATCCAGGAGATTTTTGTCCGTGTTAAAAAAAAGAAATGTTTTAAGTCAGTTCAGTACCTTTTCTGTATCGGATCGGTATCGACCATTACTAAAACGCAGATATCGGTATCGGAAGTGGAAAGCAGTGGATCGATGCAGCCCTACCAAAGGGAGATAATCACATACTTCCTCACATATCAATAATTGTTTTCCACCAGTCTTCCATCCAGACTTACAATACAGAAAAGCTCAGTTTTTATTTCATTTGACTAAAGCACAAAGCCTCTGTTGCTAGCATTACTCCCAAACAACCAGATGGCAAGTTGGTATCGTCTAAATTAATGAGCAGCTGTCTTTTTTAAAAATCCCTCAATTATAATGATTAGTAAAAATGAAGCGAAATCTCTAATCTTTACTATTTTGAACAACAGCTAATAGAAATGGGCCTCTGGGTCACATCATATTTATGTCTATAAGGAAATAGTATTTTTTAACCAATAAAGTTAAGCTAGTCAATTTTAAAGAGTAAATATAATTTTAAATTACTTCCCTTACTTTTATAGGAATTGTTAGGGATGCAATTAACTGGCGAAACAAATTTTATTCTGAACCAATTAACATCTCTTTTTCCTCCATCTGAATCCGTTAATCAGTGTGAGATTATGCTGCTGCAATAAAAGAGTAAACTTAATATCTTTTCACACATTTATACCATTATCACGTAGGGATCAGAGCGGCTTTGCCAGCAGAGAAGGACTGGCGCTGTGCAGGTGGTCGAGGCTTGAAGCTGGCCGTTCCGAAAACATCTCTGATGTTCATGTTTTTTGCGTTGACATCAGGAAGCGACTGAAACAGGGAGCTGTGGTTTGGTGAGCTGCTGATCTGTGGGACAGGGAGGCTGGAGGGTTGTGACATCGTCCTGTTCACTTCACTCCCTGGGAATAAAGATACATGTAACATTTAATATGTAGCTTTCCACAACTCTTAATTTTATTTTGTGCAAATGTATAATCTCAAATACTACATGCAGTTGAAAGTAGAGGTTTACAAAAGACCCCCTTCTTTCACAACTTGAAGTTATATCAGATCAAATTAGGATTACCAAAATTATTTCTATTTGCTAAATCCCACAATAATGAGAGAAATAATGTCAGAGATTTTTTATTTTTATTAATGTATTCAAAATGTGAAATTTACATACAGAATAATTACTCTCTTAAGAACAATGAGGGGAAGCCCAGATGATAATGGAAACTTCTGATAGGTTGACTGTCATATTGAGTTGATTGGAGGAATCCCTGGAACTCGCTACTTTCTGGTTTGACATGAAAAGAAATCAGCCAAGAGTCAGGAAGAGAATTGTGGCTCCACCAGTCTGGTTCATCCGTGGGATCGATTTCCAGATGCTTGAAGGCGCCTCGTTCAAACAATTATACAGAAGTACAGACATGATGACAACGTCATCCATCATACCGCTCAGGGTTCCAAATGTGGAAAAAGGCACCAGGACAAAAGTCAAGGACTTTCTGAAGACCAATGCCTTTGGTAGCAAAGGCATCGCTACCAAAATACTCAGGAAATGTATTCAAACACTATTTGTGAAGACATTAATAAAATCAATATCTGACATACTCTTTCTCTCGTTGTTGAATTTAGCAAACAGAAAAAATCTTGGTCACTCTGACTGGCCTAAAACAAGAGAAGCATAGACTTATTTAACTTCAGTGCAAGTAAACTTCTAGCTTCAATTGTAGCTGTTAGTGATGAGCTAATACTAATGAAGCAGCTTTTATTCAGATGGATTGGTGGGGCCATATTTCAGCAGCAAACAGTGTCTGTTTCTGACCTGGTTGTTTGTGTTGTGGTTCTGGTCCAGTTCTCCTCCAGTACCTCCAAGGAGGACGTCGTCGATTGCTCCAAAGCTTTGCTTCGGGGGAGTTTGAAGTGTTTTCCTGTATGGTTGGCGATGTCGGTGGTGGGGACGGTGTCTCAGAGTGTCCATTCCTGACAAATTCATCCCTGTTAAAGTGACACGGCTCTTCCAGGCCGGACCTACAGCTGGTGGGAACCACGCATGGCAGCTGGGTGTGTGTGGACTGGCAGCAGTGTGTGTAAGGCCTCCGGAGAGGACATGGAGACTTGCCGCAGACCCGGCTGCAGCATCGTCCAAAAACTGGGGCTGGAATCTGGAGCTGCCTCACAAGTCTGAAGTAATGATATAGTGAAACTGGCAAAACCAGGCTGTCAGGAACCAGAGACACAGAGCTGTTCCACATCAGCACCTGGAGGTCGGCCACGACATCGGCTGCAGGAAAAAAAAAACAAAGCAAAATGATGTCCTAGGATGATCACAATGCTTCTTCACCACATTTTCATTTCACAGTTATTGTTTTTCCTTTTTCCTAACCTGTTCCTATGTGAAAAATGTAATTTTTGGACATTATTACTGCTAGATGTGCAATTAGTTGAGTAGAAACTGTCTGAAAGAAGAAGCAATCCATCGAGAAGAACAAATACGAAACTAAAAGTGTGTATGATGTTTTAAGGTACCTCTGTGAGGTGCGACTGCCACCACTCGACCCGGACCGTATCTCCTCAGATCTGATTCCCATGGCGACAGGACAAAATCCCCAGGTACCAGCCGGTGGTTATGACCTCTGCTGTCCACGACCAGGTCGAGTGAGCAAACCAGTTCACGCTGGGAGGAGGCAGCACTGCCTCCACGGTCAAACTCAACTACCCAAAGTCCCTTGCAGTCCTGAGTTTGCATGTGGGAAGAAAATTTCAATCAAAATATAATCCCAGTAGACTGGAGACTTCTATAACAGACTAATATACTCAGACATGAGCACGCTGTGTATATTAGCTGAGCATATACACAGCTGAACAATTTTCCACTTTATAGTTGTTCTGAAGGCTTATTCGGCCCATTGTTGATAGAAAACAGGAGGAGTAAATTTCCACCAAAAATAAACAAAAAAATTTTTAATTCCAGAAATTTTCTAGAAAACACTTTGAAATTTCATTGCTGCAAAAGTCGAAAATGTTCGACTTTTGAAATTCAGAAAATATTGAAAAGTATTTTTTTTCTTTACTTGTATTATTATTGCCTTATTATTCAAATACTAGCATGAGTCCACCTGAACTTCCTGGATCACAGAGCCTGGGTAGAAAAGGCCGTCCGCCTGTCTCCTGGCCAACACCCTGTGGCTTGGGAAGAACTCCGACCCGGCCACCGCTGGACCACACAGCACACAGGAGCCTGATGAAAACTCACCAACACTTGGCCTGCACCTACAAGAAGATGGAAACAACAACAACAACAACAACAAAACACAATCAAGTGTTTGCAGATGCACTTTCTTAAAACTGTAACCCATGCAAACCAACCTGAGTGCTGGTGAAGTTGGCTGGTATTTAATGGTGGAGGCGCTATGAGAGCATTTGGTTTGTGATGCTGGAGTCGAAGGCTGGCTGTCAACGATGTGAATAGGAATCACCTGCCAGAATTCACAGAAGCAGTTATAGTGGTGTAATCATTCCAGAAGAGGACTTCTTTATTCGTTTGCGCTTTGTACCGACAAAAAAAACTTCCCCACCTTCTCTAAATTGCCCTCCAAATCAAACATGATCAGGTAGCAGCTCCCTCTGGTGGCCTGGCTCAGACACAGCAGGTAGTCTCTGGCGGACCTCTCCAACCCACTGCTGGGTCCTTGAAGGTAAAAAACATTTATGGGCCTGCAGGTCTCCAGGGCTGACAGGAATCTGAGTAAGAGCCCCGGCTGCTCCGGGAGGTCAGTGCAGAGCAGGTGAACGGTGTGGCACGCCGGGTCAGAGAGAGCCGCTTTCAAGGCAGCTAGTAGGTGTCTGCCGAGGCTGCAGCTGACGGAGTGAACCCAAGGAAAAGCTGTGAAAACGGTGTTAGGAAGACAGGGAAGCATGTGCAAGGACCAGCAGTGCACCTGGAAAGGATAAAAACAGAGGAATGAACTTATGTAATAAATATAACAAGCGGAAATCAAAGGATATCTTGGGGATCCTTGTGGTAATGCAACATACAACCTCCAATGGTTTTAGCGTATTTCACACAGGTGTGTCACCAGATTATACTAAATACTGACATACGCTATATAAAATGACACATAACCTTTTATTACTGACAATAAATCAAACTAAACTTTTTATGTTTCTGGTCAGTTGTAGCTTGCCTTCCTATGCAGTTCCGCTCATTCTCATCTTACTTCAGTGCTCCTTCTGGGCTTTCTCGCATTGAGTTTGATTCCTCCAGTAGAATCTAATCCTGGCCAATTGGCAAACACAAGAAGTGGTGAAAGATTACGTTGATTTTCTGCTCTGTTTTAGAATTATAGCCTGCCTGTAGTTTTAGCAGAGTGTATTTCGGCTCGGCACGTCTTTCTTTGCAGCAGAGGATGGTTGTTTACACCGCAGGCAATTTCTGGTAATCTTCAAAGCATCAAACTGGTGCATTACATACGCCAAACATTAAAATTTTTAAGAGTCAACACAATTGATAACCAACATGTTTCATATTTACTAAATACCAGATTGAGCAAATTTTTCTTTATTTATTTCTTTAAGTCAGAAGTTTACATACATTTCCTTAATGTTTGGTAGAACTGCCTTACAGTATGACTGGGTCACAGGTTCAAGGTCTCCTTCTACAAGCTTTCCACAATAGTTTGTTGGAACAAACTGGAGTAGCTCAGTTAGAGTTGCAGATCGCCTTCATCACACCTTTTTCAACTCTGCCCAAAGACTTTCTATGGCACCAAGATAAGGGTTTTGTGATGGTCACACCAAAATATTGACTTTGTTCTCCTTAAGTCAGTTAGTAATTAATTTGGCATTATGCTTAGAGTTAATGTTCATTTGGAAGACCCATATTTGTCGAAATATTCCCAGCTTTTGTCTTCAATTTTTGCTTCAATGTTTATATATAAAGTACTTTTCTCATGATCCCATATTGTGAAGTTCACCAGTCCCTCCTTCAGCAAAACTTCACATGCTAACTTCAGAGTTGGGATGGTGTTTACATGTTGTATACCCTTCACACTCTGTCCTTCAAATGTAACAGTGTTCACTATGACACACTTCAGTTTTAGTTTCATCCAAATATGGGTCATGTCACAAATACTAAGCCCTTCATTGGGAAGTACATTTACAAATTGCAATCTTTCTTTTTCATGTTACTTTTAGAATAATGGAACAATGTTTAACCTTCTGACATGGAAGTGTACGGCACTATTGTACAGATGTATCCACTCAGAACATCAAAACACATAATCTAACAGCATCATTCCATGTTTTTTGTAGATTTTCAGGGTATCCTCACCGTGTTTGAGAATCCGACCATGTTAAACAGAGAGTCTCCCAGAGAAGCTTTAGCCAGCAGAGTCTGGATTAGCAGGCGTTTCACTGATCCCAGAACAGCTCTTGCCCTCTCAGAGACGTTCAGAACGTAAGTGACGTTGCATCCCGGGTTACCAGTAAGCACCTGGACCAGATCGACCTCTAACTTGATTTTGTCCATGTCAATCTATCACGTTGAAATGGAAAAAAACTTGTTAAATCTGAAAAAAAAAACAAAAAAAAACAAACAAGACTACCCTAGAAAGTACTTTGCCCAAGCTTGTGTTGTTTCCAATCAGACTGCAGGTTCATCTCTCTGTTGACGCTGGTTTCCTTGGAGAACTGCCCAGTATTGGCTGTTCACTCGTCAGTCAGCAGACAGGGGTGTGTTACCAAACTACACTGTTCACCATGGTAACCAATCCAACATGCAGTGGAGTAACCCATGCTGGAGCTTTTGCACCTCTGTAAAGTTTCAGCATTACTCCTTAGAAGTGTAACATTTACAGACTGATGTTTTCAAGAGTATTTCTGTTAATTATGGTGATTTTATGCTTTCATTCAATAAAGGCTCAACATTTAAGATTAAAGTATTACAAAAAACCAATGAAAAGTATTTTTAATATGTAAAAATTGGCTTAATTAAAGGTATTTTTATCCATTTTTATATGACAAACAGGCCTCATTGGAACACATATTCTAAATTATTATAAAACATTCCTTTAAAAAGAATTCACACAAAAACATAGAAAATCTGGTATAGATTTATTTTTATTTGATCCTTACTGTACTTTGGCTGCAGCCATGTGTTACAGCATACCTTTTGTAAAGATTAGTAGGTAGTGAACACAATACAAATACAACCTAGACTAAAAAAATACTTTACCACATTATAAAATATAAAAGATTTACAGTCGTGATCAAAAGTCTTCAGATTGACAGAAATCCCTCATTTCCCCACAAACATTTCTATTTCTGCTTATAAAGTGTGTTGATTCTTCATTCCTTTGAAGACCGATCAGGTGAGATTAAGTAAATTTCTGTTTCATGTCCTCGAAAGGTTAAATAGTTTGTGCTTGAAACTGAAGTCACATTGCTTGTTTGTGCTTGTTTGTGCATAGAATCTCGACCAATAATGTTAATTCTGATTTCATTATTTTCAATACTTTTAAGAAGCCCAGTGTTTTTCTTACAATTCATAAAATGCTTATTGGCGAACCAAAGTTCACTTAATGTTTGACTTAATGTCAAAACATTAAGTAGAAACCCAGCCCATCTCAATAAAGCTGCAGACGTTGAGAAAAACAATATGTCCGTCAGTCACAATGCTTTTAACCACAATTGTCTACCTAATCTGTACACAACACATTGTGCTAAGTAATAAACAATGACTATAGAACATTGGTTTTGACAAAAAAAAGAAGAAAAAAAACACCTATTTATATAACACAAGGTATAAATCACATCTGCATAAGAATTACAAAAACAACATCACTACACCTTCTTGCATCTGCCAGCATTGAACATACAGTAGAGAACAACTTGTACAAGACACACATCAGGCCAACCCAAGGGCCAGAGCTACATAAGATGTGCTTCATGTGTAAACAGTAGTGTCTTTATGAAATTATCTGTCTCTTCTTCACAATAAATAAGCAGCAAAGTGGGAGTGAGTCCTTTATGCCACTTTAAGTTCTCTGTAGTGACACCGGGCTGTTGAAGTTGACTAGAGTGTAGATAGGGCGTATACTTTGACTTAGTTCCAGAAGGTGTTATTAGCATTTATTTTGGTGCTAGTATTTAAGTTTGACAGCAACTTTACTAAATACCCAACTTTACTTTTTCTTGTTTTACTGTTTTCCCAGGAAAAACTCAATAAAAGTTGCCTGTAAAGACAAATTTCAATGCTGATTATGTACTTTTAGCGGACACATTGTTGTCATCAAACGATATAAGTACTGCTTTTTCATGTGCATGTGTGTCTGTGTTGAGCCAGGAAGATCAGTAATCCAGGACACTGGAAGAAAAGGACAAGTACATAAAATGTAGTTAATATGATTTGCAGCAAATTTGTTTCTCTTGCTTTATTACTACATTTTTATTTACCTATAAATAAAAACAAACTGAACAAACTAAAGTGTATAAACTGAGTTTTGATGAAAACTCAGTTAAAACTTTTTTGTTTTGTCAGTTTAAAAATCTACTTTTCTCTTCTACAAGGAAATACAACTGTATCCAACAACTAGTTGAATCGTGCGCTGTGGATTTTGAGAGCTATTGCAGTCATTCATCTGTTCACAGTAACTATAAAAATGAACAGATTGAGTTCAGAAGTCTGTTAAGAGTCTTGGCAAAAACAACGAAGACATAAAATGTCAGTCTGACCTTTCACTTGGTGGCTTTTTAACAAATTCAACTTGCTCCCTTGTGGTCGTCCCAAACACCAACATCTGCTTATCAGTATCAATTACGCACTGCAACACAGATCACAGTACACATAAGAAAATATGTCATAACAATGATTTATGTGCATTAATTTATTGAATTGACTTGTACCATTGAGTGCTACACTCAATGGTACAGACTTAGATCATATGGAAAATATGCATACCAAGGGTGCCAACAAATACATAGGATGTTGTATAGGTGTAGGTAAGTCATTATACCAACAGCACTAGAGTGAGGAATATCAATAGCAAGTAATAGTGATTTACCTTGAATGATTTTAAAGTCTTGCTGCCCAGAGATAAGAGTTGCTTGGTGCTCTCTGAAAATATATAGAGTAGACAACAATTTTATGACAAACACTATTATGTTTTCACTTTTCACTAAATTGTTCTTTTCCTCACCCACTATAAAAAATGAAGACATTATTCGAAGTCCTCCAATGTTCAGGCTGAGCTCCCTGATGCGTCCGTCACTGCAAAGTCTACGTTGAAACGGAAACCCACCTGGGTCCATTTTGTTCTCCTCGACAAGCACTTTCAGTCTTCAGAAGGAAGAAAATGTATGCAAGTGTTTTAACTTGTTCCTTGATCCCAATGGGTTTTTTGAATTCTACTCACCCTAAGCTATCCACAGTTGATGAAGACATCAGATTCATGCTACAGCCTGTGTCAATCAGCACTGGGACTTCCTTTCCGAAACACTGTAACAACAAGGACAAGAAGGCGGCTAGAGGGAGGAAAATAATAACTGCAGCAACAGGAGCAGAAAAAGGTCAACAGTTAATATGTATAATAATGAAAATAGGATTCGTTTATGCTACAATCACAGGCAAAAGGATTCATACCCCTGGAACCTTTCCACATTTTGTCTCGTTACAACTACAAACTTCAAGGTATTTTATTTGGGTTGGGCGATGATCTCCTGTCCATCACA
Source organism: Poecilia latipinna (assembly GCF_001443285.1). Lineage (NCBI taxonomy): Eukaryota > Metazoa > Chordata > Actinopteri > Cyprinodontiformes > Poeciliidae > Poecilia > Poecilia latipinna. The sequence goes on from NW_015115380.1 coordinate 51,060, forward strand.
AAGCAACTCAAAAGACTAACACACACACACACATTTATACCTACAGGCCATTTCAAGTTACTGGTTAATCAACCAGTCATGTTTTTTGGACTGTACCAGGAAGCCAGGGTACCCCGAGAGAACCCTCCATTAAGACCCCATGCTAGGATTCAAACTCAGAACCTTTCCAACTGGTCCACTGTGCAGCCCACGGTCCGTCGTGGTTTTCCTTCATTTTCCTTCCACTACGTGTTTGGACACCTTAAATCCCAATAAAATGCCTTCAACATTTTGCTAAGTGACAAAATGTCAGGGAAAAACACTAAAGGAGTGTGAATAGTTGCATTCTTTTAAAGATTCAGTTCAGACTCCACCCACTTTACAGGCCACATAGATCAGGTCTTCTTCGGCCTCTTCCGTGTCGTCGTCGTTTGAAAACCGCCAACAGCTCGGCTGCCGCCCTCTGCTGTTCGGGGTCACCCCCTGTGTGTCGATCCTGCCCTGGGACAGCTTGGCCTCCAGCAGCCTCTTCTGGAGAATGTTGTGCGGCTGCTGCAGCAGAAACAAAACACAGCTCAAATTCAAATAAATCGCAATATCAGAAATGTTAAAAAGTGTCTCTTTAGCTTATTGTTACGTTGAAAAGACTTTAGAGAGTGTTGGTTAAAATAACATGCACCCATATAACTAAAAATATTTTTCCCATGTAGATTAGGCAAAAGCAATCTACATTATTTTTAATACTCTACATTATTTTTGCCATAATAATGTAGATTATTACATTATTATCAGACTGATTACGTAACAACCCCAAATGTATACGAACAACGATAATCAGTCAGTTGTGATAAATATTGCAGTCATTGTAAGGTGCTCCGTATAACCGGAGGCCTATAAAAAGACGCTCACTCCCTGTTTGGATGTCCCGAGTTTCTTCAGCCCATCCAATGGCAGCAGGTCGGCTGAATCTCTGTGCAGGAACTGGATGGCTTGTTTCAACCTCCTCTGCTGCCTCAGCGCCGCAGCATCCAGGACCTCCGAGCTGCTCCGGTTCTCCGCCCGCATCCCGATAAACATGACGGTGGAGGAGGCTGCGCGTGAGCGCCGAGCGCGAGGCAGCACGCAGCTGTGTTTGTGCGCGGCGCGCGAGCTCTTCCTGCCCCTTCTCCTCCCGCCTGCGGCCGTGACGAGGAAACCCCGAGGCACTACGTCGTCTCGTCCAGGAGGAGGAGGGGGCGCGGGGGACTCCATCGTGAGGGCGACACAGGCGGTGAAGTAAGACAGTGTGAGATTTGATTTCTGCTCCGAAACTTTGAAATAAAACGTACAACACCAAATATTTTCACTTAGTAATTCATGCTGCGTCAAAAACAAACAAACAAACAAACAAACAAACAAACAAACAAAAACCCAGATAGCATTATGTGAACTTTACTTTTTTGAGCTTTACATCATATAATGTTATAATGTTATTTCCTCATCAAAACATCCTTGAAGTGTTGCTTTGGTTCTTTTTTTTTGCATGTTTGAGAAATCCTTTAATTTCCAGTGGCAACCATTCAGCTGTGCAAAACGTCTTGGTGGACCATCAAGGATGAAGCCCCTCCTCAGAGCCGCAGTTTCAGGCTTCCAAACGTCCAAACTTCTGCTTCCCATAGCAACCCTCTCCTTCTAGTCCCCCACTCAGCTCCTTCAGACTAGCCAGCAGTAATTAGCAAACGCCTGGTGGAACTGCGCATCTGCTGAGCTCATTGTAGGAGCTACTTCTCAGTGTAAAGATGTTGCTAAAGGGTTAACAGAGGAGCGCTTTTGTAATATTTCCTACTTTATGAAGTATCACGACTCTTCCTGGAGTAACATTTTCAGGTATTCTAATCAGTGTAAGTTCACCAAATTAAGAACAAATATGTTTTAACCACAATTCTGGAACAAACTATCTTGAAGTTGCCTTTTATTTCTAACATGCAAAAAAAGCTGTACTTTCTCAGTCAAACCCTTTTTAGAAGACCAAATCATCATGGGTTTTTTTAGTGTAGTTTAAAACTCAGAGTCTGCTTTAGTAAGAGTTTTTGTGACATGTTCATAGCAAAGGTTTCTGGTGAATATGTTGTTCTTATTCTACTTGGCTAGTCTGCTGATTTTGACACAGTGGATAACGATATTTTATTAAATAGTTTACAGCTCCAACTGGTTTTCAGTGGTACATCATTAAAATGGTTTAGGTTTTATCTGTTAGACAGAACTGTCTTTAAGAAGAGCTAATTTTAAATCCTCCTCTGCTCTTCTATTTTATGGAGTTCCACAGGGTTCAGTCCTTAGTCCCCTGTTCTTTTCCCTTTATTTGCTTCCTTTGACTTCAATACTTAGAAAACATGGGATCTACTTTCATTGCTATGCTGATGACAGTCAGATATACATCCTGCTAAAAAAAAAAAACAGAAGCCCTTTTTGATTAAGCCACTACAGTTGTGTCTAGAAGACATTAAAGCCTGGATGGCCGTAAGCTAAGAAGCTTACGGCCATCTAGGCTTTAAAACGTCTGTTGTTTTGTCATTGAAATTTAAGAACATTTCAATGACAAAACAACAGACGTGATGGTGTTTTTCATGTAAGCCATCCACTGATATTGCACCCATTGTCACTTAAACCAGATAGTTTCCAGTTGCTATAGTTCCCAAATTTCTCAACAATTTCCCATTGCATTAAAGAAGTGCCTCTTTATCGTTCACTTTTAAAACCCTCTTTAAACTGCATTTTTATGGCTCTTGAAACACCTTGAGACTTTTAGTTTTACTTCTGTTTTAGCTTTTTCTTGATCTTTTGTTTTTTTTTGAGTCAATTCTTTGTTCCATCCATATTTTAAATGTTTGCATTTTATCTGTACAGCACTTTATTGCAGCTGTTGTTGATTGTGAAGGGCATTACAAGAAAATATTTTCACTGGTAGTATTTTATCCTGTTCTAACATACATATGATCTAATATTTGGTTCGTTATTTTGTAGTTATGGTATTTCTTTGAATTTCTTTATTTTTTTTTTTTTTTACTTTAGTCTTAAGATTACCATACTCTTTAAAAATGATTTATTATTTCCTTTATTTAACAAGGTAAAACCCCATTGAGGTCTAGATCTCATTTTCAAGAGGGCCCTGGGCAGAAATCTGCATTTTGGCCTTTCTGATGGCATTATTTTTAAATATTAAAACAGATGTTCTGCAAAATTTCTACTTTTACTTGAGAAAAATGAAATTGTTGAAGTAGTTCTACTCTTGCTTGACCACAGTTTATGGGTGCTTTAGTTGTTTAAATCCCTGTTACCGTTCATGTAATGTATCTTTTCTCTATATTGCCGTGTTTCAAATCCATGGACATATTATTCCACTGAGTCTCTTTTCACTGCATTGCCCACATTCCCCCTTTTTTTCCCACACGACCTTGTTTTCAACATGGATGCCGATAAACTTGCGCACACGTCCATGTTTATGCGGCAAAAGCAGCATTTTAAGTGCAGTTTGCGGCGCACCGTAGCTAGGAATCCACAGAGTTGGCTTTCCGTAATCTCGTTTGAAAGCTTAAATATTTATTTTCCGCGACGGCAGGGCGCAGTGAAACTGGAAAGCTTGAGACAATACGAAAACCGGCGCGGAATGGCGCCTGCTAGGGGCCCGGGAGGCTGAATGACTACTCCCGAGGCTGAGCGGCGCCTTGTAGGACCAATAGGAATTTACTTCACAAACAAATAACCAATCATATCCCATGGTAGAAGAATAGGCGGGACAACAATGGGTCATACATGTTCCTGGTTTGTGAACGCCGCTGGTCGTTTCCTGCACTGTTGCATGGTGGTCGAACAGGAGGAATTGTTGGAAATTTTCAGAGGTTAGTATATAAATTGGTTTTTACCCAGTGTGCATTATTCCCACAGCCATCGCTGTTGCTAGTGGGAGTGACAGGCTGTGGGATGGGAGTCGACAGGAATTGGGAGAAATACTTTGAAATGGAAAAAAACGAATAGAAATGTAGCGAGCAAAAATGCTTATATCATTAATTAGCTCATGGATTCCTGGGTCTTGTTTCCGTCTCTGTAGCTAGTTGGTTAAACTAGGCTGGAAGCTTATTAGGGAGAGCTAGCTAGGCTCTATCTGCCACACATTGTCTGTTTAGACATCACGAAGTAGCTCAGAATAACAAAAGCGATCGTATCGACCACAGCTTTCAGGAAACATTTGCTCTCCGCCGCTAGAAAAAAGTCGTGTCAGCAGCGCTTGGCGTACTTAGCTGCGTCGTTAGCTCGACAGCTAACTAGTTAGCTTACCTCGTTTGACATATCGGTCCTACGGGTGGAGCAGGGAAGTGTTTGAATTTTTAGCATAGTTGGCCACTTTTAGTATTCGACCGACATCTCCCTAAGTAGACTCATTCTAACATTTTGTTTTGTGTAATGTGTAATTAAAAGGGGAAAATAATGCAAGTCATAGCTGAAGCTAACCAGCTGAAAGAGCTGTAAACCAACAAGCGCCAAAAACACAACAGGGGTAACTGGCTGATTATGTGGCCCCGTTACATTTCCCCCCACTTGTCCCAGGTTCTGTTACTTTTAGCAGCTACGTTTCCCATTGTTAGTTTCTCAAGAACCATTCCCTCACTGCACGAAGGTGTCATTTTTTCCCAGAATAAAAAACAGAAGCGAGCCCATGGCTATTTACGTTCTTGTTTTGTGACGCAAAGCCTTGTTGAATGTCTTAAGTGTTGGTAAAAGTTAATTAAATGCCAAACACTGTTGAGTAACGTTTGCTGACAGCAAATTTTTAATTTAAAAGAATTGTAATAACATATTCCCTGACATAGAAATCAGTCATTTAATTTGTGCATAACAAATAAATACTCATACTCCTTGAACTTAACATTTTGGCACATAACAGCCTCAATGTGACTTATGAAATAGTACAGCATAAATTACCTATAGTCCTTTAATATCCTTTAGTTTTATTTTATTTTTTTTTAAATAAAGATCTTAACAAGTGATGTTTATTAGTTTTCAGCTGTCTGTTCTTTGATACCCCCAGGAATATAATCCATGCGTGTTTAATTTAAGCACTAATACATTTAAACAAATACAGTTGTTCTGTGAAGGTCTTAGAGGTTTGTTAGAATTATTCGGCATGAAAAGCAATGCGCTAACCAGATGGGTAAAGGATAGGGGTGTTTTTAGACATTTATAACAGAAATAGGTAATAAAAAAGATTCAAGATTCCTCTTAATTGTTGTCTAGGTGTACAACAAAATGTTCATTGCACTAGCTTAAAAGAAAGAAAAACAGCTCTCATAATATCTAAAAAATATGAAATATCACATGCATATCCATCTCACACAGCCTATATTTTAATATGCCAACATATTTAGTGAACAGGAAGATAACTGTAAACATAAAATGAATACCACGTACAGACTGGACGAGAAAAATACTTTGGAATAAATATTTTTAATTGTATAAAAAATACTGAGTGGAGCAGCAATGGAAGGTCACCAGCAGATGTGGCAGGTTGATCTTCCTGGAAGCTCTCAGGAAGTGAGTCGTGTTGTTGTGGTTTACTGATCAGATGGTTTGTTTATCTAAGTGAGATCTTCTGATGCCTTTGTTCCCAGGAACACGAGAAAAAAAAAAAAACAATTCAGGAGATTTCATTATTAAGTACTGTTGCCCAACCTTACTGCGTCTTTAAACTCTGCAGATGAATATGTCTGAATTGGCTCCGACACATACGTCAAACTACATAAACCAGGCCAGACTAATTTAGTTTTATATTTCACGATCCAAATATTGCTGATATGTGATAAACTGAGGTTTTAAAGACGGCTCGCTTGCTCAGATTTCTGGTGGAGTTTCATTGCTGGTGTTTGCTGACTTGTGGGCGCCGGGGTTAAATCGTCTCCGTTTTTCGCCCCACCAGCTGCAGCATGCTCTTGGCCCAGATCAACCGGGACTCCCAGGGAATGTCCGAGTTTCACGATGCAGACGGGCAGCCGGTCACGCTCTGTCTGACGGAGGCTGTGACAGTGGCAGGTGAGCTCCCAGACTGTTTGTAGGTTGATGCTTGTACCATAAACTGCTATAATAACAGTAAAGGAAACCCTCTAAAAACATTTCCAGAAGCTATAAGAACAGAAGATTGTCCATTTACATCGTAGAAGACAAAGACAACTCTTAACTTTCAAACTAACTTCCCAGATGGTGATCAGATGGAGAACATGGACACAGTGAGCCTGCAGGCTGTCACTCTTGCAGACGGTTCCACTGCGTACATCCAGCATGAGTCCAAAGCATCCTTCTCTGATGGACAGATTATGGACGGTCAGGTGATCCAGCTGGAGGACGGCTCAGCTGCCTACGTCCACCATGTGTCCATGCCTAAAACAGGTACAGTATAAACCCTGACTTCTGAATGGATAGTTCACTACTGTGCTTTATTATATAAGGTTGATGTTGTTTTGGTGTGTAGTAGACATGTAGTAGTGTGTCTGCTGTGCAACAATGGAATCACTAAAATGGTGGAAGTGACGGTTGTCTAAATGTGTGCTGTAGGAGGAGAGAGTTTACAGCTGGAAGACGGCCAGGCTGTCCAGTTAGAAGATGGAACAACTGCCTACATTCACACACCCAAAGGTAAACACTGCTCTTTGTGTTGACATCAGTAGAAAGCTTGAAAAACAGCAGTTTTCTTCCTGGGATGAGTTGTAGCAAGAGTGTTCAGTCATCTGGTACCTTAGAACCAGGGCTTCTATGACAGGGAAAGAGTCTCAACAACCTTAACTGCTTCTGAGATATTTTGTTGTACAGTGGAGGGCACACTTCTGCTAACATGCTAATAGTGGAGCTAATTTGTTATGTAGCACCTAAGCCCTTTTGCTAACTTTGAAAAAGTTTAGCACAGTTAGCTTACCCTAAGTTTATTTTCTCAGGCATCCAAATACTGTGTTGGTATTGAGCTTAAGCATTAGCTTGATTAAATACTGTGTTGGTGTTGCTCTTTAACATTATTTTCTGGTATGTACCGTGTTGGTCTTTTGCTTTAGTATTCAGCTAACGTTAATGATTAATGCTTAAGGGTTAGCACAGCTAACTTTTTAGTTGGTGGTACCCAGTACTGGAAAACTGGTGTTTATCCTACCCTGCCTCCTGTCTCTGTGTAGAAACGTACGACCAGAGTGGCTTGCAGGAGGTCCAGCTAGAGGATGGAAGCACCGCCTACATCCAGCACACGGTGCACATGCCTCAGCCCAACACCATCCTGGCCATCCAGGCTGACGGCACCATCGCAGACCTGCAGGCCGATGCCACGGCCATCGACCCAGAAACCATCAGTGTGCTCGAACACTACGGCACCAAGGTGACGGACCGTCTCATGCTACTGCTGTGGCTGCAGTTTACCTAACGCAGCATTCTTTCTCTGCGTTGTTTCCTTCCGTTAACTTTCTATGCGTTTATGTATTTAAAGAAAAAGCATGAAACATATGTGAATGTCCTGTTGTTCTCCTTTAGGTGGAGAACGTGGAAAACCCCTTGGGGTCGTTTGGCAGAGTGGAAACAGACAGCGGTGTCCACATGAGGGTAGAGTAACTTTGTGTTTTTCTTTCTGTTCACCTCTTGGTTGAAGTTCGATTTCCATTCTGATTTGCGCGTCACGTCTTCAGATTGTGCTGCAGGGTCAAGACAACAGGCAACCAAGAGTAACAAACGTCGGAGAAAAATCTTTCCGCTGCGAATACGAAGGCTGTGGAAAGCTCTACACCACCGCCCACCACCTCAAGGTTCGCTTCACTCCTGCGTTTCACTGGATACAAATTAACTTTAATACCAAAAAATTTTCTCGCTTCTAGATGTTACAATTTTAAAAGGCTATATTCTTGCAGCATGTTGTGGAAAAGTGCATTTGTCTGTCAGCCATTTTGTTTTAAAGAGTTTTCTGTCGACATCCTGCAGGTCCACGAGCGCTCGCACACTGGTGATAAACCTTACGTCTGCGAATATCGGGGCTGCGGAAAGAAGTTTGCAACAGGTGGTTGATTAAATTTTATTACTTTTTTACATTCTCTTTGATTTATTTTATATTTATTTTTTAATTTATCAATGTTTGTTTTAGTTTTGTGTATTGCAATATGAACTAAGCATTTGTAATGGAGTGTTTTTCAGCTGTTGCAAACAGATGAAGAATTCACTGGAAAAAAAACTTCCCTAACTGTCTCTGTGGAAATTTAAGGTTACGGACTGAAGAGTCACTCGCGGACGCATACAGGGGAAAAGCCATACAGATGTCAGGAGATGAACTGCTGCAAGTCCTTTAAAACCTCCGGAGACCTTCAGAAACACACAAGGACCCACACAGGTACAGAATCAGAACCTCATAGAACAAGAATAATAATAATAATAATAATAATAATTCTTATTTTAATATAATTTATGTCATTTTCTGATCTCTGGTTATTGAAATGTTTGACCTGCCAACACAAAATTTTGTTCCATCTGAAATATTTGTTTCTAGCCTTCCTGCAGTGACCTGACAGTTATTTATCTGCAACATAAAACAGCTTTGGTATAGGGTTTTACTATTTTAAAATAAGTGTAAAAGTAGCTCATATTTAAAGTTTTAGCAGAAAATATTGTCAGTTAGGTCTACTAGGATGGAGCACCAGTTATCTTACTGCAAATGGGTTAAACGCAGCAGATGCGTGTCAGTTCAGGCTCAGTGTCTCTGTCGTTGCAGTGAAATTGCTTCAGGCAGATCCAGTAGAATACAACAAACTGAGCCTGATCTATTTTGTTACTGTTCAAACCACTGAAGGAAACGCCATGAAAACCTCAGAAGAAGACACTGAGATCAGCTTCCCTCTTTACGAAATGTAAACTAAAATGCACTGGCGTCAGATTTTAGCCATTGTAGGATTTCTCTTTTGTCTTTGGTGAAAGACCATAAGTCATTTCTCCTCCTCCTAGTGAGAGACACAAGGGTTTGTTTAGGTTGTATTTACCCAGAATGACCCTTAGGGATCACACAAGACCATGTTAGCATTCAGGTAATGGTTTGCTGAATCAAAGGGACTCGCAGCTTCTCTTCCCCTGTGAGGGATTTCACCTCAAGGATAATCTGTTTATGCATGCTCCTTTAAATACAAGGACAGTCATTGTTCCCAGTCCTCGGCAAGTTATCTGTGTCAGATTCGGCTGATCAGCATTGATACTGAAGGGTGATGCAATCCCTCCACCATCGCTGTGCTGCGGCCGCCATCTTTGCTTCGTAACACCTCATCAGAAGAAGAGTGGAGGGTTGAGACTGCGAGTGGATCAATCAGTCAGAATCTTTCAGGTGTAAAAAAGCACATGTACGTCACGGGACGAAGCGGTAATCTGGAAGGAACTTTTGAGTTTTCTTCACTCTGTAACCGTATCTGCCACCAAGAGTGTTGTTATCGGTGGGTTCACTGATCAGAAACATAAAAATCAGGTACTTTTTCATTAGCTTCTAGCTGGCTGAACAGCGCACCAGGACATCCGGACGAGGTCAAAATCGTCTACTTCAGATTTGCTCAGTTTCTTTTGGAGGGAATTAAATTAACTTCTGATAACTGATGCTTCTGCCTTCCAGCCTTCACAACAAAGAATCCTTTCAGAGGATTGTGTGTGATACGAACAATCACATTTTATCCTGAACTGACAGCCTCTGGTCACATACAACGGCTTTTTTAAAAATAGCAAGACCAGCAAAGACTGGATGGAACAGCATGAGGGGTTTGTTAATGTTCCACAGCACTCAGCATGCTGGAGGGAGAACACATGGCCTCTGTGATGAACCTGATGCCTCTGTGCTGCAGGGTTTCCTTCACAAAGTTGCACTTTTAAAAAATAAATGTATATTAACAAAATACTTAAATACTTTGAAATTAAATATTTAGCTTACTGGCTAAACATTTCATTTGAAACTGTGATGTTTATAAATGAATGAGCCCTCTGGTGAAAATGTATTTTGAAAACTGAACCCCTTTTTCTTTCTTTTACCACGGACTAAATAACTCTTACTCGTATACAAATGGTGCCTCATAATCCGTGGCCATTTTGAAATATAAAAAGCTTTCAGCAGCCAGAAATGTTGGACTAATAAAAACTTTTTTTTTTTAATATAAGTTTCTACTTCCTTCAAGGCTTCTTTCTTCCAGGTTTAGAAGCCTTTGGTACAGAACGGAGACGTAACTCGTCACGTAACGGTTATCTCTTTCTTCTTCTGTGGTTTCCAGGGGAGAAGCCCTTCAAGTGCCCGGTGGAGGGCTGCGGCCGCTCCTTCACCACGTCCAACATCCGCAAAGTTCACATCCGGACGCACACGGGGGAGCGGCCGTACTACTGCTCCGAGCCCAGCTGCGGCCGCTCCTTCGCCAGCGCCACCAACTACAAGAACCACATGAGGATCCATACAGGTGTGTGTCCACACACACACACACACACACACACACACAGGTGGACCTGCATGTTCCAATTCATGATCTAAAACATTCCCGCTGACCATCTTGCTTTGTTCTCCAGGAGAGAAACCGTACGTTTGCACAGTGCCTGGGTGTGAAAAGCGTTTCACCGAATACTCCAGCCTGTACAAGCATCATGTGGTTCACACGCCCTGCAAGCCCTACAACTGCAACCACTGTGGGAAGACGTACAAGCAGATCTCCACACTCGCCATGCACAAACGCACCACGCACAACGACTCCGAGCCCATCGAGGAGGAGCAGGAGGCCTACTTCGAGCCACCGGCAGGTCCGTGTCACCGTGTCGACAGCTGCACCTTTCCTTTTATTTTATTTATTTATTTATTTTAGTCATCGGCGGTAGAAATTAATTAACCAACTGACTTGTTTCAGACGCCATCGACGACCCAAACGTGAGCTACACACCGGCCGTGGTGGACACAGACGACTCGGAACCGGTCCCAGTGGACTCCTCGGACATGTCCGGTCAGCCGCAGGTCGCCTTGGTAACGCAGGAAGATGGAACGCAACAGGTATGCTGTTGGATTTGGATTGAATTATTTGCCAAAGCAATAAAGGAGTCATCAGCATCATTATTTGCCAGATATAAAAATCCAGGGGGAAGTGAATACTTTTCACAGTTCCAGTAAAAGGTTTCAGCAACTCTTCATCTGTTCTGAAACTGCTGAAATCTGTAGATTTCTGTCTTTTGCTTCGTATCAGGTCAGCATCTCTGAAGCAGACCTGCAAGCTATGGGTGGCACAATCACCATGGTAACCCAAGAAGGCACCACCATAACAATCCCAGCGCATGAACTGGCGACGCAAGGCGCACACGCGGTTACCATGGTGGCAACCGACGGCTCGGACGAACAGGTAAACAATATGGAGGCTCCAACGTTTTGACGTCTGTTTGTTTCTCTGCTTTTTTTCTTTGTGAGTCACCTGGAAATGATTCACAAAGACTGTCATTTTTCAGTGGCTGAACTCTTTACTTTTAAACATATCTTCAAGAAATAGGATTAAATGTTAGTGTCAGGTCAGTTTTCAAACTTAATTTCTTAAAAAAAAAGTTTGACGATTCCCATTCACAACTATTTGATAATTTGTGATTATAATGTGGACAAAATGTGGAAAACAAACAAAAGAAAAAAAATGGAGTTGCTGTGTGTAACATCTGTGCTAGCAGTGTTGACTGTAGAAATAATTTACTGCTGCGTCAGTAAAGCGCGTTTTTGTCGCCCTCAGGTGGCCATCATGACACCCGACATGGCATCATTTCAAACCGTGGAGGAAGCAAACTACCAAGACCAAGAAGATCTCCATCCCGTCACGTTACTGGCCACGCCCAATGGCACTCACATCGCCGTTCAGGTTGGTAAACCAGCACTAGTCCAGACAACTAACCGGGTAATAACCTAGACAATTATGCACTTCTGAACACTTAACAACTAGAAGATATTTTAACTCTCCACAATAACACTAAACATCCAAAAACAATAAATAAAAACTAGTTACAACCAAATGCATTAATAAAATGGGTTATGATGTGTCCGTGAACAAAATTTTTCTTAAAAAAATATTAATAATCAGAATGGAAATCATTATTTGGCAGATATAAACTAGATGTGTCCATGTTTGTCCTGTTAGAAATGACAGATTGTGTTGGTATCAACAGCAGCCTAAAAAAATATTTTATTTGTTTATATTAAAAATATATATATGTGCAACATAGCAAAGAAAGTCAATCTGGAAACTGAAATCTTTCCAACAATTTTAAATATAAAAAAAAAAAGTGCTGTAATAACTCAGCTGTTTTTGGTTCGTCCTGATATAAAGTAATGAGACGCAGATGGATTTCTAGAAACAAAAGATCACACTGTTTCTTTTATCTTTCTACACACATAAAGATTAAAATATCATTTTGCAACGGCGACAGCATCACATAATCAACTTCAGCCCTACGGATCAAGGAAGATGCAAAATGTCATATTTTGTTTGTGTGATAGTTTCTGAAAACGTGGAGTGTTTGTTTCCCTATGGCGAGGCTGCAGAAGCATCCCGGATATTCAGGGACATTCTGGAGATTGTGACAAAGTCGAGGAAACATTCCAGCACTTCAGTGATAATTGTGACAACAGCATGGCGGCTTGACTGCAGTGGCCATTGCTGAGTTTGTCCAAATTTGCCACTTTCTGGTCAAATTCAAACCGTTTGCAGAGGCTGGAGAGACTCTTGGTTCCCAGTCTGGGGAAAGAAAAAAAAAAAGTCAGATTCAACCCAACACAGAATTCAAAAGAGGTCAAAGTTCACATTACTTTATGGATTTTGTGACGACTACTCAGTGGTTTTACTCAATCCACTGAGACAGAACTTCTTTTAGCCTTGCATTGTAATTCTTTTCAGATTTCACTTCATTAAATATTTGTTGCAAGTTTTCTGCATGAGGTGTAACCTCACTGCTGCCCCCCAGTGGACGGACTCTGTTTCTTATCAAAGAGAATTAAAAAAATATGAACATTAAGAAGTAGACTTCCAGGAAGTGACTCAAGTAAGAGTCAAACAGTTTTTGGTAACAAGTCGACTTGCGTATAAAGTACCTGATCAAAACATCAATCGTTTAATATTTTAAAATTACATCATCAGACGGACAAAAATATAAAGTTATCTGGACATTTTCTGGTATTTTAAGGACAAAAATTAAAATAATTTGAATAAATAGCATCATTACTAAAACAACAAAACAAAGTCAGGCAAAAGAAAAATGTTTCTAGATCATTTTTTTTTTTTAAATATAAACCTTTAACACAATCAGCAGGTGTGTGTCTCTGTCTGGTGAACATTTGGCTAGAGCTGCCATGTTCTTCTTTCTGTGAAGTTATTCATTGTGTCCAGTGTATTCAGGAATTTTACTCAAATGAGAGCAGCAATACTTCATTATACAATTACTCAAGTAAAAAGCAGTAAGACTACTCCTTAAAGTCCTTTTACCCCCCTAAAACGTTACTCAATTAAATGTAACTAGTTACTAGTTAAAGTAACTAGTTAAAGGTCACGGGGTGGCAGCTTGACTTAGATCAAAGCAGGCAGGTCTGATGACTTGTTTTCTTTTGAAAACTTTTGTTCTTTAATTAACACCTTGTTCCCTTAGGGGTATGCTAATTAGAACCAGCTTCCTTTTGTCTGCCAGTTTCGTCATGTGACTGCGCTTTACAGTGGAGTAAAAGATGCATCTTTAGGAGCGATTAGTTAAATGGTTATTAATTAAAGTGAGTGACTTATTCCTTTTTTCTTTTTCTTTTTTTCCCTTGTAGCTGAGCGATCAGCCTTCTCTGGAAGAAGCCATTAGAATAGCCTCCAGGATACAGCAAGGAGAAACCCCCGGCCTGGACGACTGATTGGCTGACGACTCCGTATGGACAATGAATGAAGATCAAGACCATTTCAAATGGACTATGTATATATATCTATATATACATGGGTACATATAGATGTATATATATTTGGGAGAAATCATGTCTTCCCCTTTTTTTCACAACAGAACTCTGCTTTTACGTGTAAATAGGATTTTGATAACTGAAGCTGCGTTATGCTATTTTGTCTCTCTTACGGAAAAATTAAAGAGGGAATTAATGCTTTCTAATGTTGCTGAATGCACAGTGCAGTGTACAGAAAATGCTATTTCTAAAAATAAATAAATACAAATTAAAGATTGCGTGGATATGATTGGCTTATACTTCTGTCTTAGAAGTTATGCAACAAAGTGTAAAAAGGAATCTGACCTAATAGAAAATCAAAAAGCTGACTGTGGATGCAAACAACATAAATGAGGGAAGAAGGGAGCGGGAGATCGACAGGCAGATTTGTGCAGCGTCTGCAGTGAAGCGGGCGCTGTACCGGTCCGTCGTGATGGAGAGAGAGCTGAGCCAAAAAGCAAAGCTCTAGATTTACCGGTCGATCTACGTTCCAACCCTCATTTATGGTCATGAACTTTGGGTCATGACCGAAAGAACGAGATCATGGATACAAGCGGCCAAAATGGGTTTCCTCCATAGGGTGGCTGGGCTCTCCCTTAGAGATAGGGTGAGAAGCTCAGTCATTCGGGATGGACTCGTAGTAGAGCCACTGACTCAGAGTAGAGCCGCTTATCCTTCACATCAAGAGGAGCCAGTTCAGGTGGCTCGGGCATCTGGACAGGATGCCTCCTGGACGTCTCCCTGGTGACGTGTTCCGGGCATGTCCCACGGGGAGGAGGCCCCAGGGAAGACCCAGGACATGCTGGAGGGACTATGTTTCTTGGCTGGCCTGGGAACACCTTGGGGTTCCCCCGGAAGAGCTGGAAGAAGTGGCTGGGGAGAGGGAAGTCTGGGCCTCCCTTCTTTAGCTGCTACCACTGCGACCCGACCCCGGATAAGTGGAAGAAAATGGATAGATGGATACAAACAAAGGATAAAACAAACAAACTTGCTTCACAACATCTGAGAAGAGGCTGTGTATGTGTGTGTGTGTGCGTGCGTGTGTGTGAGGTGTTTGTGACATAACCAGGTGTGTCGCAAACACACCTGGTTGTGTGTTTGCGACACACAACCAGGTCACCTGGTACACAAAGGGACGACGTTCACAAAGAGACCAGGTGATTCACTTTGTAAATTTTCTGTCGCAATCCTCTCCCTCCTGTTGACAGTAAAGTTGCTTACCATATAAGGCAATTAATTCATGTTAAATTGAAAATATCACTTTTCCATGGTGGTGATTCTATTTGCACAAATGTTTGAAACAAAAATGTGTGACATGTTCTATTGAAGTCTAAAACAGAAAAATGGCACTTTCTACAGCTAAAACCAATGTAACTTATTAGGTTATTATAACACTTGCTAATCAATAAGACTCCCCTTATCGATGGCTAATAGTTTATAGTTACCAATTTGTCTATAAATACTTTATAAATCATTAATAACTGTTTATTATGCATTAATTGATGCAAACGAGACTGTGCTAAAGAAAATTACCATCTACAAAGGCTGATTGTGCTTATAAGGTAGTCTAAAAGATTTAGCATAACACCAGATAAAATATATAAGTGAATAAATTTGACTCACTATTTGCACAATTTTTTTCTCTTTCTCATCCTTAATTGATGCATAATAAACAATTATAATGATTTATAGTGTTTAGAGATGAATTAATAACATGTCTATGAACTATTTATTAGCCATCTTTACAGGGAGACTTATTGTAAAGTGGTAATGCTAAATTTAAAAATAATTTAAGAGTTCATAGTAAAAGTATTACACAATTTTGCTGTTTTGTTAGTTTGGTTAGCTATAAACCAAGGTCTCTGAGCCATGCATTAATGTAGCATGTTGATCTTGTCAAATTGTGCATACAATGTTTAAAGACAAGTAATGTTTAATTATACCTACGAAAATTGTTTCAACTGTTGATTAGTTAAATTTCGTTGTACTTAAAAACAATGTCCTGTACAAAATAACAGTGACATTTTTTTTAGGTGATAGAACACTTTTTTTTCGCCCTCACATTGCCACATACATACATACAAATACCTTTTTTTCCTCATCCGTCTGTTCTTTGTTTTGGGTAGTAATAATGCAGGCATTGTCATTGTGACTCATGACTTCTGTCTGCTAAAGGCACACAAGCCTTCGCGCCACATTCTTTCGCCGCAGGGGACTACCACAGGGACGACGTAACCCCTCCAAAAACTACACTGGAACGCCCATCTTTCAAAATTCAACGTCGAGCGGTGATTGGCTATTCGGCGACACGTGATCAACGGTCGCGGGAAGTTCTTTGCCACGCGCTTCATGGGAAGAGCTCAGTTTTCGACTCCCTCAAACTTTTGTAAACATTGCAAAGGTTTCTACTCCGGAAAGACGCGTTTCTGTCATCAAGGAGAGCGTGACAGATTATTGAAGGAGAAGGATTGTTTCTATTTTTCTTTTCTTTTTATCATTCATTACTACCGAGGACGTTGCTACTGCATTCGACTCAAGCAAGTACGAGGCCATTTTCCCAGTTCTTACTGGCGTGTCGGACTTTAAAAGTACGGTATTTTTTGTAAAGTTGGACTGCTAAAAGTAGTTTTCATGAGCTTAATACCATTTAAAAGGTAATTAAATCTAACTCGTTTTTGAGGAAGCTACCACTTCGGTGGGAGCACCAACCGCGTGTTTTTTGTTTTTTTTCTCCC
This sequence comes from Poecilia latipinna, assembly GCF_001443285.1. Classification (NCBI taxonomy): domain Eukaryota; kingdom Metazoa; phylum Chordata; class Actinopteri; order Cyprinodontiformes; family Poeciliidae; genus Poecilia; species Poecilia latipinna. The sequence goes on from NW_015115380.1 coordinate 67,761, forward strand.
TCCCCCTTCTTCGACGAAGCCGGGGTTTAAATCCTCGAAATGTCGAGCTGCAGTCGCCATCGACTCGGAACGCCTTCCCCCAAATCCCGACCGATTCGCCAGAAACTGCAGTTCACGTCCAGCGACGGAGAAGACGATCCTGTCGAGGATGTTAACAACAGCACCGGAGGAGAGTCCGGCTTCACGGAGATGGACTCCCCGACACCGAGGCGACGGGGCGCCGCGGACAAGCTACAAGAGGGCGGCAGCAGCCCCCTGAACCACTCCGGCGGAGACGACGACGTGGAGCTGTGGGACGAGGAAGGCTTTGATTCACCGTCCCTGCTGCAGTCCCCCAGTAGCGTTATTTTCGCCAACTGTTCACCGTCGCCGAAGAAAGTGTCGCGGATGTACGGAGGGTCGCCGGAGCGGAGCTACATCCAGGACGACGGGGAGGGCTCCAGCTCTCCGATACCGGACTGCCCCGACACACCTCCGCATAAAACCTTCAGAAAACTTCGGCTCTTCGACACACCACATACACCAAAGGTTAGAATTAACCGACTTTTTTCTTTTTTCTTTTAATTTTAGTAAAAAAAAATAAAAAAAACGTTCTATATATATCTATATATATATTTTACATGAACAATATCTCCTTTCTGCTCTTTAAGAAAAAAAAAACACATTAATTATTTTATTATGTTATTATTGTTATTTTCACAATCCGAACCTGGTCAGTGGATGCACATTATTTTTTAATCATTTGGATTTATCTGCAGGATCCGTTACTGACCCACTGACCCACTTACTCTACATCTCTACCTGTTACATAATTTATTGCGTTCAGCCAACGCCACGATTGGATGTTTTTTTTTTATGCCCAGACTCGTTCTGGTGTTAAAGAGAACGCAAACTTTAAATATTTTTGACACGTTTATTTGACTTTTTATTTAATATTTTTCCCACAAATCTGGATTTCATTCATTCAGTCATTTTTAAAAAAAAAAATTACATAAAATTTTTTTTAAAGAGTTTGCTGTCCAGAGCCAGGAGCTCCGTCCCTGGATCCTCCAGCAGAAGAGTTGCTCTCTTCAAGAATGTCGAGTCTCCACGAAAGTCCTTCACAGACAGCGGCAGGAAACAGCAGATGCCCCTGGTCAACTTTAACCCCTTCACTCCCGACTCCCTGCTAATCCAGTCCGCCACACAGCACAGAAACAACAGAAAGCGAGCGCATTGGAATGAGTAAGTTACTTAAGTTTTTGGAGTTTGTTACATGAAAAAGTAAAAATAAATAAATAAAATAAATTGATTTCCATCTGTAGGAATAGTTCTGCAGACTTACTTCTGTTTAACATAAACACAAAGGCCTATTATTGCAGAGAGGAATTATGATTCAGTGACCTTTCCTGTTATTCTTTAATATAGTTTACACCTGTAATGTTAAAGTTGTTGTTTAGGTCGAGGGGGAGTTGCCCGATAACAAGGACCTCATGGTTAAGGTTGAGCTCCATGTGTTTGTGTAGTTCTCAGTGCTGCCCCCTGCTGGACAGGACGCTAACAAACATCTTTATTGTTGCAGCTCTTGTGGGGAAGACATGGAGGCCAGTGACGTCGAAGGAGAAGATGAAATTCTGCCACCATCAAAGGTGAGATTTTTATCTATTAATTTGGTTATAGATCTTTTTTTATTATTATTTTTTTTAGGATGCATTAATAATTTATTTGAACCAGGGAATAAGTTCAAATTGAACCTGACATTCAAAGGCGTTTTCCTAATGCAGTATAAAATGCTTTTAAATGTATTTCAGTGCTATTACACCGTTTCTGTGCAATCTATAGATGTATGGCATTTGATCAGAATGTTTTCCAAGCCTGAATAATAATAAATGAATTTTAGCCCTTGTAAAAGCCATGGTGTCTGTCCATCTTTAAATAGTTGCACTGACTCTTTAAATAAGACATTGTATTTAAAATCAAAGCATTAAAAAGACTTGAAGGAAAAAGGTTGACCTCAAACACGTTCACCACAGGTCTTACATTTAATCTCATACGTTTTATGTAATTTCCTTTTTCTCCCAGGACCTTACTGTTACCAAAACTTTGAGTCATGTGCAGACATCTTTATTGCGTTGTGTGACTAGAGGCGGTTGGCTAACTGCTAATACACCCAGCAAGGATATATTAGCTGGCAAATGGCTATTTTATTCGTGTCAGTTGTTAGTGAGTGCAAATTTATCTTCAGTTGGCCGGGAGATATTTGTATTAGCCATTGGCAAACTTCTTTTACTAACCTACATGATTTGTGATTTTTCTTTTGTATGTTTCTGCCACAATACAAGTTTTAAATTTACTTCATATTGGTCTTAAAAAGTCTTAAATCTGAGTTGATGAAGCCTGCAGGAACCCAGGTTTTCGTTATCATGTTACTACTTCCTTCAGTTTTTCTGGTCATTCGTCCTTCTCGCCCTTGAATCCAACCACCTTTCAATCTCATTAATTTAATTTGTTCTCATTTGTTTTAACTGTGGGAAACATGGAATTTTAAACATGCTAATTATGCAGGAGCCCAGCGGGTAGAACGATGTAACAAACTGTACTGTACGTGGTGTTTGTATTGCACAATAAGCATTTATCTGTAGCACAAACGGCTGCAGTTCATATGCAAATGACCTGGAACTGTGTTTGCTTTTCGTGTGAATGCGAAGTAGATCTGTGTCCGTGTGTTTGATGCGTTCCACCCTACTTACACATGCCGTTCTCTCTGCAGAGGATCACTATGATGGAGAGCAACATGATGTCCCGCTACGCCTCAGAGTTCCTGGAGCTGGAGAAAATCGGCTCCGGGGAGTTTGGTGCCGTGTTCAAGTGCGTGAAAAGGTTGGACGGCTGCATCTACGCTATCAAGAGGTCCAAGAAGCCCCTGGCAGGATCGGTAGATGAGTAAGTTGAGTAGAAGTGGAAGATGCAAGTGTGCTGAACGATGCGTTTTCTCATTTAAAAAAACAAACAAAAAAAAACTATTCTTCCCTCACAGACAGAATGCACTGCGGGAGGTTTACGCCCACGCCGTGCTGGGCCAGCACCCCCACGTGGTGCGCTACTACTCAGCCTGGGCCGAGGATGACCACATGCTGATCCAGAACGAGTACTGCAACGGCGGCACCCTGTCCGACGTCATCGCCGACAACTACAGGCGGCTCAGCTACCTGTCGGAGCTGGAGCTGAAGGACCTGCTGCTGCAGGTCTCCCGGGGTCTCAAGTACATCCACTCCATGTCTCTGGTGCACATGGACATCAAGCCCAGTGAGTCCAAACGCTGTGTTATCAGTGACAATGCGCCTGATCCATAAGGGCAGATCTATTGAGTCTAATTCTATGCTTTATTTATTTTACATTGTATTTAGAATAATTAATTGCACTTTTTGAACCATTTGAAAGAAGGTCTGATGCATTTAACAATTTCTCTGTTTAAAACAGGCCTGTCACAATAAATCAATTAATCGCATGATAAATTGAAACAAACTCAATAACTTAAATTTGCATAATATATCATTTTTCTCTTTTCTCTCTTTCTACCAAAAACTGGATGATAAGTCTTCAGTTTGGTGTTTTGGTCTCAGCTATATCTTTGTTTTGAAGTACGGTTTTGTTTAAAGATTTCATAATTCATGTTGTTAATTTATTTTGGATATTTAAAATGTCTTCCAGTTGCAGTGTTATTTAAAGTTTCATTATGTATCATTATGCCATGACCATTATAATGGCTTCAAAATAACAATACAATTGTTTTATCACAATAACTTGTGGGATAATTTATAGCCCTGCAAAATTTATTTTTGATAGACCTAATTTTACACAATATGTCTGTTTAAAAAAAAATGGAAGAAGAAACTTTTTCAGATATCGGTACTGGAAGTGAAAAAAGTGGATCGGTGCATCCCTAGTCTTAATATCTTAACACAGCTTTTTGTTTAAAATAAACAAAAAACTTGTAACTGTAATCCAGTTACAGTGGATTTAAAAAAATCCACTGTAACTTGTGGACATGATCCCGTTGCTGATAACTGATGTTTCCCTCTTTGTTCCAGGCAACATCTTCATTTCCCGTAAATCCGTAGCGAGCTGTGACGAGTCCGACGAGGACGATGGACTCACCACCAGCGTCGTCTACAAAATCGGTAAGCTGCTCAACGTTTGACCCAGTCAACTAAATCTTCTTTGTAATATTCAGGGATTTCCTGAAATTCTTAAAAATGCTTGGATTTCAATAAAATGTTTTCAGGTTCTTTATATTCTGTCTGTACAGTTTTGCAATAAAGCTGTAATAAACTTTTAGGAGCAAAGACTCCTTACAGAAAGTGAATTGATTTATTTATTTTGAGTTTGATAGTTTAATTTGAACAGGAAGGTTGTTTACCTTTACACAAACTGATCTGTTTAGTGTGATGAATATTTATTATTCATCTTTATGTTGGTTATTGAAATTGAGAGTTTTGTTGAATTTGTATTTTATTACTCGGGTGTGTATGGTGTGTGTGAGAAGATTTTCAAAACATAACATTTTGTTATATTTTATCTTGCTTTGCTCCCGCTATGCAGATTATCACAATACTTAAATTGCTTTTGGCAAAAAATACCCTAGGCCAGAAGAAGGTGACTATTTGATTATTAACAGTACTGAATATCATATAATAGTGAATTATATGATATTGATATAATTCAAATTCATAATTATATGAATTTAAGTTTTTTTTTTAACTATTTGTATTTTTTTCTCAAAAGTAAAATGAGAAAAGTTTGAAAACCTATCGTGAAAGTGCCTGAAATTTACTGTAAGGAAAAGTGGATGAACCCTGAATATTCAGCTTTTCTTTTATTTATTTATTTTGCTGTCCTTTCAGGTGACCTTGGTCATGTGACCCGGGTGAACAATCCACAGGTGGAAGAGGGGGACAGCAGATATCTGGCCAACGAAGTTCTGCAAGAGGTATTTATTCTGACTTGGAAACATAAATAAAAAAAGGTCTAATTTTCCAGGCAGTCCATGTTCAAACCTGCTCTGTGTTTCTCTGTAGGACTACAGTAACTTAACGAAGGCGGATGTCTTTGCTCTGGCTCTGACGGTAGTCAGCACCTCGGGAGCCGAGCCTTTACCCACCAACGGGGAAAAGTGGCATGAAATCAGACGGGGAAAATTACCCTCCATCCCACAAGTGCTTTCTATAGAGTTCCTTAGTTTACTCAAGGTAACCAGCAGCATCAGTCTGTGTTTATTATCCTCAAATATCCTTAGATCCACTTCTACATCATTTTTTTTTTATTTAGCCTTCCTAACATGTGCACGTTGTTGTCATTTTTTTCCAAATGAGGATAAATTAATAGCTTTTTGACTAATTTTTACAAGCAGCAGTTTCAATGTCTTCATCAGACAAAATGTAATTTCTTACCAAAATTCAGAGAAATCTAAAAGGCTGCGAAAATATCCTAATCCAGCATATTATTATAAACATGTTAATACGCATTCTAGTGCGGCGTATTAAGGCAACTGTAGATAAAGTTAATATTTTCTAGAAATGACATGGAAATTTCTTAGTTTCAAAAATTTTCCAGAGTTTTCAGATAAATCTCAAAATTTGAGGGGGTTTTTCCCAAGCAAATTTTTGAGTTTTCAGATTCAAATATGTCAATGTTTGTTTTTTTTGTTTTTTTTCTAGAAAACTTCTGAGATTATCTTAAAATTGCTGAGTTTTTTGGCAGAAATATACTTTTTTTTTT
>NW_015115381.1:0-19880 GCF_001443285.1 Poecilia latipinna
GAGTGTTGCCTTGATTCTTTCATCCATGTTTGAAAAATGCTTCAATCTCCCGTGGCAACCAGTCAGTTGTGCAAAACGTCTGGGTGGACCTAGCTCCGCCTTCAAGGACGAAACTTCACTTTGGAGCTGCAGTTTCCAAGCTTCCAGCTTCCACCTCCACTGCGACTTTCCTACTCAGCTCCTTCAGACTAGCCAGCTGCATTTAGCAAAGAGTTCCTTCCCAGTGAAACTCTGGTAAAAACTTTGTTAAAGGGTCAATCGGAGCGATGTGATGACCTCCTGAAGGCGGAGTATTGGAAAGAAGAGAACTTTCTTAAAGAGACAGAGTCCCCATTTCAAGGTACTAAATTACAAATTCAAATATGACTTAGTCATATTTCTGCTGCATAAATGCAATTGAAGGTAGCAATGTTACCTTCAGTTGCAAAATATTTGCTATTTGCCTGGAAATTACATAATGCTGTCCCTAAAGGAGTAGAAAGAAGAAAGTCCTATCATGTCTAGTTTGCACAAGCATTGAAGATAATAGCAAAAGCAGTGGCAAACATGTGGAAGAAGATGCTAGTTAGTGTTTGCAAAGCAACCAATCCAGGTGTGCCATTCGTTTTCCCCTTGCTGCTCATTGGCCGTACTCTTGAGAGTGGAAATAAAGAAATATTTTACATTAGCTTCTAGTGTTTTACTGATGTTCCAATGTGTTTATTTATGCATATTAAAGTGTAGTTGGTGCATCACCAGTTGGAATGAACAATGGTGGTGTGGTGAAGGAGTCTAGATTTTCTAGCTGATTTTCTAGCTGTGGCCCCTAAACAGGGAAGATGGTTAGAGTTGAAAAGATGGATGAAGCTTAATCCAGGAAAAAAATCCAGTTCTGGAAGAAAAGCTATCAGAAACCTCAAGAAACTAGAGATGAGGTGAAACAACCCTACATTTACAGCCATATCTACAAGACAGTCATATTAGAGAATGGTCTACTCAAAGTACAGACAAAATTCCAACAGTGAATTTGTGCAAAACTTAAAAATGTTCAGCTTTTTACAGCCTGTCTGGTCATCAGCTATTTTGCAAATACAAGGTATGCAGCATTTTCTAAATTTGTATTTTTGTTTTCCTTCAATTTCAGAATTATGCACCATCTTATGTGGATCTATCAAACACACTGACCTCTGTAGTTTGACAAGTTTCTGGGTATGAATACTTTTTCAATCCACTGGAGAACTGCTGCAGATATGAGCACAGATGGCCAAATACGAGCAGGAAGCATAAACACAAAACATACATTTTTAGCTGTAAAACTGTTTGTCATTGTCAAATACTTTGCAAATTAACATCAGACACTAAGTTCCAGACAACAGAGACATAAAGGGACAATCTGCAACTATCACACTGAAAGCCCACTTCATTTATCAGCATGGCAGTTGTTTTTAATATGTTCTCTGCTGTAACTGAGGGCAACGCTCGACACTGAGGCATCAACATGACTTTGCAAAAAAAAAAGCGTCCTCCAAAAATCAACATGAAAATAAGCTCCAAACAGATTTAGAGTTATTCAGGATTGATCTGGAAACCAGTTTTAACAAACAGAAATTTGCAACAACTAGGACTTTTGGTGCAAACCATAACTGAATAAAGTTAGTTATGGTTTACTTCAAGTTAAAAATGATACCACCATTTGAGTTCGCTGCCAAAGACACATTCCCTGAGTTTGTGTGTCTGACGACATTTATGGAACAACCATGAAAAAGAAGAAGCAGCAGACAGACACAGTGCAGGCAGCTCACCGGCAGCGCTCAGTCCTTCAGGGTTGGCGCTCAGCTCGTTCACGTCAACCACGCAGCATCCCAGGTGCCGGGTACCGCCGTCCTCCATCTGTCCAAACTGCCCCTCTCTTCTCCCCCTCGCTCCCCCTCCGCCTCCTCTCCCACGGAAAACCACAGTCCAGTCCAGCGCTCCGGCTCTAACGCACCCTGCCAGACAGAAAAGGCTGTCACAGAAATAGCAGTCCGCCCGCCTCGCTGTTCTGCTGCCTCACGGCGTGCTGTCTGTCAGCTCTACGGATGCCTTGTGGAAACTAGTGAGGAAGAGAGGAACCGGCGAGGGACCTGGAGCAGCATCAGTAGGGGAGGGTGAGAAAGAGAGAGGGAGGAGAGATGAGGAACGTGAGGCTCAGAATGAAAGAGAAAGCAGGACAGAATTGATGTTTTGTGCGATGCACGGTCCTATCCATCAATCCTGGGCTGACAGTGGGGGCGCCCGGAGCTGGCTGCACGGTGCAAACACAGCCAGAAAGACAACAACTCTGCAACGCTCTCTCACTCCCTCCACACCTCCCACCCCCACTCCTACTGCGCAGCCACCGCTGCATCCAGACAGCAGCAGGGGTCCCTCTGATTTGTGACATCCGTCTCCCTCCCTTTCAGCAGCTCCCCTCCAGCCCCCACACCTCTCTCGGCACTCCACCACCTTTTTCCCCTCTTCTCTATCAGGAAAACAAATAACAAGCTTTCGACCGCCGAAGCTCCCCGCAGTGAACCCAGAATCGTGCAGCATGTCATTTCAGAAGTTGCACACACATAAAGGCTGAGGAAGAGTCACAGTAGAAACCCCAAGTTTCCCCCGTTGTCCATCAACAGGTTAAAACCGCAAAGAAAGAGCGGTGATTATCAGGACCTGATGACATCACAAGGCAGCAGGAATATTCTGATTTATTCAGAGGTTGGTTAAAGAGCTACGCTGCGTTTTTTATGTGCTGCCCTCACAGTGCCTCCTCCCGCTCATAATGAGGAGGTTATTGTTAGTTATTTGGCCTCCTTGTGTTTGATGCCATAGAAAGCTCCGGATCAATATTAATTTAGACCTGGCTGCTTGGGCCGAGCGCTGCTGCCATTTCTACCAAGAACCAGTAAAGATACAGTGAAAGCAGCAGCCTTTTGACATTTAATAGTGCCCTGCAAAATTATTCATACCCCTTTAGCTTTTCCACACTCTGACGTTAGAAATGCAATATGTGATACGTGTCGTCTAAATTTTATGCAATAAAAAATATATGTACATGGTTTTCCACATATTAAAAACTAAAAAATGAAAATGATGGCTTGCATTGTTCTTTGAAAAATCAAATCAAGGTCAGTTAGAGCAGATGGAAAATATCAGTAAACAGCAGCTTAAAGTTTTGGCAGTCTTGATTGGATCAGGTGTCTTTGACTTGGAGCTCTGTTTTTTTAGAGGAGTGGTTCTACTGGAGGGAGAATTTTAACATTTAAAATATATATATTCCAGTAGGTAAATAAAACATTTATGGGGTGGACATTCAGACCTTTCTAAAATAATTTTTGTGCCATTCTTTTTCCATTGCTGGATTATTAACTTCATATTCAGAACTGGATATTTGCGGTTCAGCATCCAAACGTGACTCCAAATTGTGTGTGTAAAATTTGCCTATTTGTAGATTATCTTTTCCTAGAGCATATCTAAAATATTCAAAGGAAAACGCAGTTTGGGTAGTTAAAATGTGTAACTGCAATGCTACATGACAAACTATTAACTTGTGTTTGCAGAGCAGCCAATCCAAGGGCACCATTCATTTTCAGGGCCAGTGATTGGCTGAACCTCTGAAGAACTGAGGTAAAAGAGATTGGAGATCAGGGGTGTCAAACTCATTTTCAATTTCATTTTTGGCCAAAACATGATCATGAAGGGCTGGTAGTCAGTTACAGCAGAATGCATTGATAAAACCCCCATTAACAAACTGTTAAATATTAATAGACCGCTGTCACGGCATTCGATGAGTACTTCTTGAAATTAAATAACATTGAACATCTTTTAACTGTCATGATCCGTGTTTCTGTGTATTTATTTTTAAGGGTTTTCTGTGTTCAGTTTCTGTCCTGTGAGTCTCTGTTGTCTCTGTGTCTTCCCCTTTGATTGCCTCCCAGGTGTGTCTAGTTACCTGTTTACCCTCCCTGTGTATTTAAACCCACCTGTTGTCTCTGTCTCTTGTCGGGTCCTTGTCTATGATAGTTCGTCTGCCGGCACAGTTGAGCTGTTAAGCAACATTAGCTTGTCGTGTTAGTCTGTTTAATTCAGTTGCCACCGGCGCTGAGCCTGTGTGTTTCCACTCTGCTGTGCTGCCTGAGATCTGGACTGTTTTTGAGCTGCACTCTTCATTAAATCCATCATTTTCTTCTACAATCTGCGTCTCTTCTCACCATCACCAACCACTCCACATGATATTTACATTGATCCACTTTGGCAGTATACAGATGAGAAAGGCTTTGATAAATATTTAAGCACACAACTTTTATCTTGAAAGTTCTATTTATGTCCCTCTGATGTGTTTTAAGTGTTTCTAGACATGTAACATTCAAATATTTTCAGATTTTAGCCATTCATAAGTGGCCGTGGTTCCTAATCCTCAACAATATTGGGGCTTCACTGTGTCCATCTTCATGTTGTCACTGTTTATTAACAGACCTACTTGACATGAGAGCTCAAATTATCCTACAATGAATAACTATTTACTGATAAAGGCAACTTCTGAAGTGGTTAAACTGGATTTTATTTCAAAGTTTCCACCACATCAAATCCCAATACGTACACTGGAGTTTGTTCAAGTTACACAACCAAACATTAAAGTCTGAGATGTGTGAATATTTTCTCAAGTGTTTGAGTACTTCTAAAGTACTGGTGGAGTGTACGCCTAGGATGAGCACTTTTGCTGCACTTCTGTTGTATATTGCCATAATTGTTAGTAACGAACACCAAAACAGAAAAATACTCAACTTACTATTCATTCTGAAGAGAGAAGACTGAAGAGGTTATCCATATCATTGATGTCACAAAGTTCAATCTATAAATCTCCTCCTTTATAAAGAGAAAAACACGGCATACTGAGCTGCAGAACTTTAGAAGTGACACAGAAGTTCAAATTCATTTTCTCTGTAGGTATAAATAAACAGAGCTGCACAAAAAAGAGAGAAAGCATGAGTTGTGTTGCCTCATCTCTGTTCAGCACACAGATCCTTCACAGGGAAGCTGGAACAGCATGCAAAATCTAAGGTCTGCAGAGAAAATGACACCGGTTTGCTTAAACACACTAACATACGTGATAAAACATGCTCTATTAACTGCAGCCATACATGGAAGCCTTGTAAACCAAGGTGGTTATTTGTTTTAGTCCGTACCAAGATGTATGGTGGCACAGTTGTTTGTACTGTTGCTTTGCAGAATGTTATTGGTTTAGTATATGGAGCTCAGTTGGGGCCATAAAGTTTGCTCAGTCTTTTTTTTTTTTTTTTTTTATTGAATAAAAGATTTGAAACTGAAAAGCAATTCTGAAACAGAAAAAATTCAAAACTACTTTTCAGATTCAAGTTTTTTTTTTTCAGTTTCAGATTTTTCATCTTGCCCTTTGTCTTCATTTTCGTTTTCACTTTATAATTAGCACATTTTATGGCATTGATTTAGCTCGATATAAATCCCTGCCAGGGCCTTTTCATGTGGAGTTTGTATGTTCTCAAACTTTCTCCCTCAATCATAAAACATGCAGCTCTGCAGTGTTCTCTGTAGGTTTGCTGGAGAAAATAATTATGGACAGGTGTGTATTGATCTCTCACCTAAAATCTCAATAAATTACATTAAAGATTGTAGTTGTAATGTACCACTGTAGAAATGTTTAATTTTCAATGTTTCATCTTCAGTCTCTTGAACTGAATTGTTTATTTCAGCTTTAAATAAGAAATAAAAAAGACTTAACGGAGAAAATTAGTTTTTCTTGCTAAACTCTTTTCATTCAGAAAGCTCCAGATTAAGACCTAAAGGCTACCGGGGCTCCGGATCCATGCAGCGTTCCTGCACCATCTTCAGGCAGCTGGTCCAGTTTGGGGCGACTGCCAAAAACCAAAATGAAGATAAATTGGCCCCCACAGTAGCAATAAGACAGAAGATGAATCCTTCTCTGCACTTGGAGGTTTCTCCTTCACTTCCCAGCACGCTCTTCATCCGCAGCCCTTTATCCCCTTTATTTCTGCATTTTCCGTGTTTTCCACTCCCTTTTTACTCCCACTGCGCGTCATGATGAATGTTATCTTGTTTGGTTTTAATGAAAATCTGATTTCTCATGTGTGCAGATAAACACGGCTGCCTGCGCGTGTCCAGAGACTCGAGCAGATCTGTGGAGTGATCCATTAACATTCTAATACGTTTCTTTTAAAAGGCGACATGTGTTGTCTTATTAAAGCCTGACTGATAGAGGAGGCTGAGGAAAATCAATAGGCAATGCACTAAGAGATGGTGAATGGTGCACCGAGGAGAGGAGAGCAGAATAAACATGCCCTTTTTAGCTATTCGGCCCCAAAGCACAGACAATAGATCCTCACATTTACCTGTTTCAGTGGTGCTTGAGGCCTATTAGAATCTGACATACACTCGGTGCAGTATTAACTGAACAGAGAGCCAATAAGTTGAGTAATGCTTACGGTCGGGGTGCATCCTGTTTCTGCCAGAGCTGCACACTTAAGTGAGGCGAGGCCACAGAAATCCATGTCCAATGGTTGTTCGTTTAAATAAATTTAACTAAATGTTGGAGGTTGGACAATTAGAGCAGCTCCCAATCAAACCAGTGCCTTTAATCGTCACACATCAAAGACCCCACTGGTTTTTTCAGTCTTATAAACAAAGATTACTGTTGGCTTTGTTTCCCTTTCAGCGCTTGTTGTGCATTTAGGTTTAATTTGTGGTAACAGAAATCAGCCCTCTGACAGTGGACACAACAGGAACAATAACAGCACCATCAGTTTTTCTTCCCCCTGCATCCCCCCTGCTGTGCGCCCTTTCTTTGATTTTTAACATGAGAACGAGGCCCCTGGGACGATAGCAGACAAAAACGCAGCATCAGAAAAATAGAAAAGTAATTTCTAGTTATATTTTTCCAGTTTCAGTCCAGCAGTGCCAACTAACAGTCGAATATACAGTGCCATGGAAAGTATGGAAAGTGCTTTGAATTCTCTGCAAGGTAAATGTTAAATAATGAAACAGCTCTGCTGCAGCAGCCAGCATTTGTCTGTAGCCCTAAGTTGACTTTCTTACTGAAAATAAATTCTGCTTGGCAACAATCAGTCACATCATGATGTCACAGTCCCTGACAAAACATAAAACCAGCAGGAAAATCATGCACAACCAAACTGAAACTAAGGAACTGAGACCTGAATATCTGCACAAGCAAATTGCATCAGACACAGAACAGGTTTTTAGTTGCTGTTCTTCCCATTTTGAGGAAATCTGAAAAACACATTTTAAATCGTGTTCATAGATACGATGAAAGATGGCTGCAGGTGTAGAACCTACTGGAGGGACGCAGCTGAAACAAGTAAGCTCTTTGGTAAATACGTAACCCACAACACCACAAAAACATTGAAACTGAAGGAGAGGCTCAGAGGGCCAATGACAGCTGCAGCTCTCTGGAAGTGAGGGAGGAAAACCTGGCAGAAAGTCAAAAGAAGGTACAACAGGTGTGTGGCATTTAACAATGAAACAGCAGGTGTGGTAGGTTTTCTTCTTCTTCTTCTCCTTGGTTTTATCTGTTGGTTACCAAAGCACTTTAAAGATCTATTAAGATCGCCATCTGGACTGGAGTGTTAAATGGAAGAGAAAACTGGGAACCAGGCCATTACGCTAGGATTTGTGGCGACTGCTCTGGGCAGGTGCAGCTGGACTTAAACAATATTTTACAAGAGTTGCATTTGATGTTCCGTTCAATACAAACTGCACTCAATGAATGATGTAAGTGTGTGAACAGGTTTAGTGTTTGTATTCAGAAATGTATATGTAGGTCAGCTTGTAAAAATAACTAAATCGCAATATTAGATCTTAAAAGGACTTGAGTGTGTGAGTTGGGCCAGGCAGATGAATTATTTTCAAATGAGCCTGCAGGGACTGCTCACTCAGTGCACCAGAGGAAGGTTTCATCTTTTACTAATGCGCTGTCAGGTTAACGTAAAAAAATACTGCTTTAACTGCAATATTTTACTAAGAATAATTTGCTTCTTGTGTATAACGACAATTCAAAAAAGTTTAGATGATATGTTAGGGGTTGCAGTCAGACTGATTGAATTAAAATGAACATCCTTTTTGTATTCATATCAGTTCTGCACCCAGTTAATCCTTGAAGGGCCGCAGGTCGACTGGCAGTCAAGTGCTGCTGCATTTACGCTGGTGATTTTATTCAGATGAATCAACTTAATTTTACCTAAAGGGAAATTTTCTTTCCAACAATGAGGACAAAAACCATGACAACAACCTTAAGTAGGAATCTGAAAACTATCATCCAGCATACATTGAATTTTACAAAAAGAAACCATAACTTACTCATCTTATTGGATCTGCTCTTAGATTTAGCTCTGGTAAGATATGGCAACTTTCTAAAACCTACACATTTGTTTTTGTGGCATTTAATGTTAAAGGGACAGTACCATTGGTTTTAGAGAAACGGAATCATTTTATAGCACGGTCAAGTAAGTGTGTTACCTTAAGTTGTGATAAAAAATGTTGCATATTCCTATATGACTTAAATTTTAAATTTAATGTATTGGAATTGGGCCTCTGTCTCTTTAAGAAAGTCCTGCTTTTTCCAACACTCCGCCTTTAGGAAGTCGTCACATCGATGGCATTTAGATTTATCTGGTGGTTCCATGTTCTCCCTGTGCTTGCCTGAGTTCTCTCTGGGTGCTCCAGCTTCCTCCTATAGTCCAAAAGCATGACTCTTTGGTCAATTTGTTTATCTCTAAGTTGCTCTTTGGTGAGTGTGTGAATCCATGGTTGTCTATCCTGTCTCTGTGTTTCCCTGGAATGGAGTAGCAACATGTTTACCACGCTTCTCGCTCAATGACTGCTGGAAACAGGCAGCAGCACCCCACTGCGATTCTGCAAGGACAAGCAGGCATAGACAATGGATGGATGGATGGCAGATCCATATTGATTATTTTGTCTTTGAAAAATAACACAACCAAGTATTTTTGCTAACACCACTGCAGACCGCTACTCACCATCCAGCAGAGCAGCATCAATATTCGACGTGACACAATTACTACTTGGGCTCTAGAAGCCGTCTCTCTGGTGTTTTATAGAAAATGCTGTCTCTCCATGTACGGCTGTGCTGATTAAGGTTAATAATTTGCACGTTTTCTGACACCATAATGCTGTATAATGTCCTTGGTAATTTTGTGCTTAAGAAGTTTCATCAATGTTTTATGGAGCATGTATTTGATTTGTTTTTGACAGGGATAATAATATGCTCCCTCTACTTAGTGTGCACCTTCCTTCCTTCCAGCACCAAATACACTGGAGATTGTTATGTAGATATCTACTGTAACAGTTTCACTGGCATCATTACAGATTTCCTCCCATGTTGTCTGTCAATATGTCAAGTTTGACAGGCCACAAGTAAAACCTACTGAGGTAACCAAAGAGAGCAAAGACTGAACCAAACAGAATTAATAAAAAATAATAATATAACTCAAAACAAACAGAAGCAGGAAAAATGTAAGCGAGGCGATTGCAGCTGTCCATACATAAGAAGGTAAAAGACACTGTGTTCTGGGAAAAAATATGCTATATGTCCTGTAGCACATACAGAATAAAACATGTAAGACGAGTGTGCAGATAGATCATTATTATTCAGCTGTGCTGTCTCGCCTGCTGGGGACACAATAAATGTCTGTCAGCATCCAGATCCATCTACTCCACATTAAAAATGAATTTGACATCCATCCCCTCAATCCTTGCTTTGCCACTCCTCCTCCTTTCAAACGATCTGCAGAGAACAGGCCATTGATTTCTCATCATGTGTTGTCATGTCAGGTTACAACGTCCTCTGTTACTGCACTGCGGCTGAGGTCCAGGCTCTGGTTACACTACACTATTCTTGCTCAAAGTCTTAAAAAAAAAAAAAACGAGCCAGTAGGGAATACTTACATTCTTAAACGATGGTAAAGGTGTACATAATTAACACTTTAGCTGAAACCCACTGGATGTGAACTTCAACCTACAGAACTGTTCTTTCGCAGGTCACTGAAAATCTGCCTGTAGAATTAGAGATTTAGTCAAAATAAGACCTTATCCATGCAGGTCGTGGCCTTTTTTCTCAAAATATTAAGACTCTGTGACAATGCCTTTCACTTATAATTCAGAGCAAAGAGTTTTTTTAAGGTTGAAAATATTATTGCGATTTAAAAATCTAGAAAGCTTTGCAAAACATCTATGAGTGAGAATTGTAATACAGATTGTTGACTGTTGAACTTTGAATGTGAATGTTTTTAATGATGACGTCTTTCTTGTGACTGAAGGCTAAAATGTCACTCATAATAAGGCTCTCATGGGTAAAGAGATGTTTTTTATGGATTCATGAAAATCTTCAAGGCTCAACTCTGACTATGCTTGTGATTTTCCAAGTAGGCATCTGGTTGGTTGACCAACTCTAGAGCTGGAGTCAAAAGACTCTAGTGATTGGTCAGACAGATCTATCCTTGATCTAAAAAAGGAATTAGTCGCTAATTTCCTAGTTTGGCAGCGTTTAATATTCTGTTCAGCAGATTCCTACTTGTCATTTATTTTGTGAAAGGTTTGCATGAATTAATTCTGCTGTTCAGCTGTTTCAAGTTGCGTTTCCCTTCGTATTAGCAACCTTGAGTCAGGGAACTAATATTTAGGTGGATTTTTGTGTGTGAGTGTGAGATCTTTTTCTGAACAGAAGATCTCTGCTGGCGGTGTGTTTCACCTGCTTCTGTCTGCACACCTGGCAGCAATTATCTCATCAGGCTTTGGATATTTAAGAAGCAGTTGGGTTACCTGATGTATTGGAGGACAAATCAGCCAGCAAACAACAAGGTTAGGTGATTTCTGATGGATTCTTTAATTAAATATATTTTTTTTTCCCCCTTCCTGCCAATTCTACGGATCTACCTTTCAGTTTAGTGGCAATACCCTTAAATTACTCTGCCAACTGCCAGTAAAATCAAAAGAAGACTTTGTGTGATCAACTTCTTTGGTAAATTATTTCTGAGTTTAAGGTAATTTGAAGTACATTTGTAGTGAAAGTAATGTATGCTTATTAAGCTAACCTCACCTTCTGTGTGCCAGGTTAGTGCTTCTGCTGATCTGTTCTCCAAGAGAGTCCACACATCCACTGTGCCACTATGGGGCAGCAGCCAAAGTAGAGGGACTTCCTTCTCCCCCAGCAACTTGGGAAAGGGCAAATGGGTCCTAGGTGAGGGCTCAGACAAAGTGCAGCCCGAAGACTCCTTTCATTTGCCACAATGGCAATCAATTTGTGGCAAATGGACCTGCATCTGTCCCCTTGCCTGGATGTGGTTTCACCATGGCCCCTCTCTGGAGCCAGGCCTGGAGGTGAGGCATGTTGGTGAGTGCCTGGGTTTCCCACATGGAGCCTGGGCAGCCACAGCCCAAAGAAAAGATGTGGGTTCCTCTTCCATGGGCTAATCACCTGTGGGTGGGTCCAAAGAGGAAGGGTGCAATGTGGGATCGGTGGTGGCCAATGGAGAGGACTTTGGTGGTCTGATCCTTCACGATGGAAGCGCCAAGATCTCTCTAACATCCCACTGTTGCTCCTTGCTGCTCAATTATGTCTGGTCATCATTCACTTTCCTGCTCCAATCTCCTTGGTCTGTGCTTGGGTATCGCCAACTTCCAACTAGAATCTTTCTGGAACATGACTTGTGCTGAAGGCTCTCCTCCTTCCCCTCAACATAAGCCTTCAACCTCTGGAGCCATCTCTGTGCACATTCTTGTAAATAAACTTCACTAAACTTTGTGTGAGTCATAAAAATCCCTGGTATCATGGTTCCTTGTTCCAACATGAGCTGAAGGTGGGTTTTGTTACAATCAGCCAGTGTTTGTTTAGTTGAATAGTCGGCACCACCTGCCTGCTTCAATGTGAACCCAGATACTTTTACAAAATGAGGCACAACTTCATTCAAGAGAATAACCAGTTTAGTTGGTGCTAATCGGACCTTGTGGTGCCCTCTACTTTCTGGGTTGGCTGTGTAGTTCTGTTGACGTTTAACAGCTTAAAGACCGTCATTTGTTTTTTTCCCCTTTTGAGAAAAGTAATCGGGTAACTGTATACATTCAATTCGATCCAATGTGAAGGCTATGTTAAACTTTACACATTATGAGATTGCAAACCACGCATGTCTAGCTCTGGCAAATGACCTTGTAACCCTGCACAGAGTGTCAAAATGCTGACTCTGTTACTATGGCCTCTAAGGGTGTTTTCACACCTGATGGTCCAGTGGATTCTGTTCAATTGGGGAAAAATATTGCAACATTTATATTTTCAGCTGGTGTGGTTTGCTTTCACATGGTGCTGTCAAAGAATACACAGACTACAGAAGGACATGAGAAAATGTCTGAACAAGATGCTGAGCACAACTTCCTCCTTGAAATGTTAAAGGAATGGCATCAGATTTCAGTGGTTGTAGGATTTCTCTTTTGTCTTTAGCAATTGTACCAAACTAATACTTTTTATGAGCAGAAGATGATATTGAAGACCCCGGAGAATGTTATTTTTCACATATGGCAGCTAAGTTGGCTTATTTTACCAAATGGTAAAAACTAACAACCTCTCTTTTTGATTCCGAATCCCAACATTGTGCAGCAACGTCCTCTTTCATGAAGATGTAAAGAGATTAAAGTATTAATTTTCAAGAAGCCATGAGACTGATCTATAAACATCAATATAATCTAATGTAGTTTGAACATAATTAGATTAGCATTGTGCTGCTGAAATATGTATGTAGTGTTAATGAATAAAGCAGACGGTTGGTGAAGAATCTTTTGATTTTGCTGGATCAAGTGTGTGTTCAGAGATTAAATCTCTAAACTATCTGCAGTCTGTTGATATAAACATAAAACTGCCAGTTTTTTAGGAAGGTTTCATGTGGTTCTGTCAGTAGGTTTGATCTTTCTGACACCACAAAGGAGCAGTCTGAAGGAAGTTTATCAGTGCCTCGCCGACATCTGGCCTGACAGAAACATGAGGCCCTGCGCTATGATTCCTCTTTAATCATTGCACCACATGTCTCTAGCGTATTTTCAGAGCACCAGTTGCTCTGTAAAACAAAATAAATAAATTTGAAATCACAAATTAACTTATTTATAAAACGGTTAAAATTAAAAGTTACTCTTTGTGAAGAAAGGAAGTTTTGTTTTTCTAACAGTTCTTTACAAAACAATCTTTCCATCAGAATTACAAGAAATAGATTTTCTACAAATCAATACGAATGTTGCTAGTTTGCCTATTGGCTGCCTTGAGCTGTTCTGTGGATGAAGGACAACTTTCTAACAATAGTATTTTTATAAAAGAACCTTGGTTTAAAGCATATTTTCTCCCAGATACCATAGCTACAGAAGCTCCAGCAAGCATGTGAGTCACATTAATTGTATTTGTAATGATTTATTTCTGAGTTCCCATCACACTGTACCACTGCTTCTTGTCAGTGTGTTTTGTTTTTAAAGCAATTTAGCTTTCTAGTTTTAAATGACACAACATATTTCATTTCTCTGTAAGGTTAATTTGTATACCTTAAATTTAGCATAGCTCTGCAAAATATGTTGCACACAGTAATGCCATCATGGTCTTATATGAATAGCAAAGATGAACTTTCTCAGAATGAAGACTTCTTGAATAGCAGATTCACATATGACCATACGTTATTCTTTACACTTTGCATAGTAGAGAAAGTTCAACAGCGAGCTACAAGAATATGACTTTCTGAACTTCATATTTTTTTCTGCAAACACAAAATCAGACAAGGGCGTTTGTTGTCTAAGCAAAGAAAATCTCTACAGGCAGAGAGAGAATGTGCTGAACATAGTGTTAGGGGTAAAAGTATACACAGCATATAACTACAACATTTATATATGTATGTATGTGTAAACTTTTAATAAAAACTAAATTAAAATCACATGTGACTAAGTTTATTAAAAATGTGCCGCCACATCCTCCTCCTACCACTTCCTGTCATCTTCTACATCTTTTTTATCACCAGAAAATGAATGGACTGAACTTATGCAGCACTTTTCCAGTCATTTTGACACTCAAAGCGTTTTACACGAGAGCCACATTCATCCATTCACACTCACCAACGCTCACACATTTATACACCGATACGCAGTAATGACAGCCGGTTATTGATCACATGACTCGTGTTATGCAAGAAAATTGTTTTGCGAAATACATTAATTTCAATAAAACTACTTCATCATAGCAACAAAACCTTTGATTAAAAAATGTGTTTTTTTCAAAATTGTTGTGTTTCTATTAAGCATATTTATTTTGTAATTCCAATTTGCACAATTTTAAGGTAAATGGAAACTCAGCTACTGTCTGTTTGTCTATCCATCACATATTCAGGTTTTAGCTGCACTACTGTGAGTAGCTGTGAAAACAATAATGACAGCACCATCTGTTATACCACATGCACTTTGTCGTCAGAAAGGCTTGGCTCCAAAGGCTCTTTGTGTTTCAGAAAATAGTGCAATTAAATTAATGATCTCCTTTAAAACACATTGAAAAATTCCAATTGCATTCATTTAATTTTATACTTTGAAGATATTCAGGATTTCCGGCTCCCGTTCTATTAAATTTAGCCTTTCAAGTGCCTGACTGTGGGATAATCCATTACACTGACTGTATAAAGGCTACATAATAACCTGTGGTTGAATTGCATGAGCCCTTTAAAATTATTCTAATGAATCTTTTCCACCTGCTGACTTCATGCTAACATGAAAGTCAGCCTGAAATATTTTAGCTGTAGCAGTTTAGACTGTGATTGTGTTAGCACATATATTTGTTCGAGTTGGCACTGATGCTTTACAGCAGAAAGGTTTTTGGTTCAAATCCCAGTTTCTCAGAATGGAATCCAAGAGATGCATGTTAAGTTAATTGTTTCCTCGTAGGTGTAAGTTGTCTGTGCTGCTTGTTACTCTGTGATGGATTCCCAAACTGTCCAGAGTCTCTCCTGTTATAATGCTGGAGATGAATCCCACCCCCCTCTGTGACATAATAAAGAAGCGAAAGAAAACATTAAACAGTTTCTGTTTGATAACATTTTTACAGTTTTAAGAGTTCAAGAGTTTATTGCATAACATATTATGTAAAATGTTTTTTTTTACTGCTTTTTAAATAGCCAAAGAAAATACGTGAAGTTAAAGGAAACATAATTAAAAATTAAAATAAACGCAATCATTAAATCTGCAAATGGGCAATTGCGGCATAAATCATGGATTAAACAACACATGCTGAGAATAACATCATGGGGCAATTTGCACAGTCTAACACTAAGCCAGCCTGGAAATATCATTTCTGGACTCTTCTTTGAAAATGAACTACTCAGTATTTTGAAAACCTTAATTTATTTATTGTTCAAACTTAGATGTGCTATAGAAATACTGCGCTATGACAGTGTGAGACTAAAAACACATGCAGTTTAGAGGATGCATAAAAAAATAAAACACAGTTACATTCAGCTCACACTTGGGAAAACACAGCTTGTAATATGATCAAGCAGAATTTCTGCAAACTACAAGTTATAGAGAGTATCAAAAGTTTTACTTGAAAAGAGTGGATCAAATCAAGAAATGAGAAGAACTTGAGGATATAAAACGAGTTCTTTGGCACTGGTTTCATCCTAGCTACCATTGAGAACCTCAGGCAGGCTGGTGAGAAATGAGAGCTTCAACTCAGGGCTGAATGTTGTTTCCTCCAGGGGTCTCCACTGTTGTGTCGGTGAGTTTTTGTGTCAGTGAGTTCATCCTAAACAGAGGATCTCTGCTGGAGGCGTGGCTGGTCTCCTGGATACTACCTGCAATCCTTATTACTCTGCTGGGGATTGAAGGAGCTGTAGGATGACGATTCAGCATCTAAAGATCCCTGTGTTTTCGGTCTCTAATGACTGCAAATATTTGAAAGAAAGTTTATGTTACACTTACTCTGCTCAGGTTTACCTCACATTTCCTCCCCTGGTTGAAGTTACCACTCTGACTCTGGATTACTTCGTCAGTTCTCCTTGTGACAGAACCTTCTGGAAACTTCCCTCAAGGCAACGTTGTTCACTGCATTTCCTCATCTCCAACAGGCTGACCTCTGGTCTGCCTACACACCGATCTTGGTTTGGTTGAAGTGAACTCTGGCTCGTTCAGGAAGCAAACTATAGCGCAGGGCATTCTGGGTAAAAGAAATGCATGAAAATGAAATGCAAGGGAAATGGCTTGTGGTCTGTTGCCAAAGGCTAAAGAGACGTCCCACGTCCTGAATTCTGACTCTAATACAATTTTACTTACATTTTACAAAGAAGGAAGTTGTGCTCATGTCTTCTGAGGTTTTTATGTTTTTTCCTTGAGTGGTTCTTGCTGCATCGCCACCACAGGCGAGGAAGGGAACAACTTTTTCAAAGAGTTTGAATCTTTTATCACAGTCCAATGTGAAAGCGAACTGCACCAGCTGAAACTGTAACATATGTTGCAATTTTGGTCCCCCATCAAACCGAGTCTACCGCACTCAGTTAGGAAAACAACCCAAGTTCGTATTTGTTCTCCAGATATTGTTGAACCATGAACTCTGAAAATCCCACCTTGATCACATTTTTCTTCTCTGTGCATATAGTGAATAAATGCCTTTAACTTTTTCATGTCACATTCTGTGACTCTGCATGTAGGCCAGACGATTACAGCCAAACATGACATCAGTAGCAACGTCTCAGAGTAATATTACTCCTGGATATGGTGGGAAAGACTATCCACATCATGGATGAACCAAACTAAATGTGAATCAGCTGTATGGTGCTGTCAATGTGGGCCAAGTTCTCTGAATAATCTTTCTGAAAAATGATTGAATAGAGGAAAAACTAAGGCTAGAGTATAATAAATTAATAATAGAAATCAAATTAAAATACAAAATGCATCCAGACAATGAAAACCGAGAACAGCTCACCATGTAACTGCAGTCTGATGGCAGTGACTCATGTGAAATCTGCCAACTCTGGGCTCCTAAGGGGCAGAAAAGCAGCTGAGAGGACGATCCCCTCCTGATCCTCATCCCCTCTCCGATCCCGATCCCTGGCCGCTGTCACACTGACGGCAGAGATCCATGTGTTCTCCATGTGTTCGCAATTTGTCTGTCTGGGAACATCTCATGTAGTCTGTCTCTTCAGCTAAATCAAATAAACAATGCACACTGCAACCCCTTATAGGTAAAGTAGAGATTTGGTTCAGTTAAATACTGTTCAACGACAAACTGCAGTTTCACTCTGCAGTTTGGACAAAAACGGAGTAAGTTCACATAAAAAAAAACACTTTTTATCAATAGAAAGGCTGTTCTCAGCATTTATTTAATAAGCTCAAAAGCAGCACAATCTGCTTAACTAACAAACTTTTAATTTGTTCTCTCTTTCCTGCCGTTTGACATTTATTCCCACGTACACACAGATAATTCTGTTTAACAAAGAGGAGCTAAGATATGACTCAGACAATGCAAGATGCCATATTTAACCTTTAGGGCCATTTGAAATGATGGCCGGTAATGCATATGAACTGACCCTCTTATTTAATTCATCCACATAATCTGCATACAATAATTATCCTCTTTAAAGGAGCCAATTCTGTTGTCAGAGAGGATGACAGCTGTTGGGAGATTTTAGCAAATATTAAAATGATTAGAGAGGATAATTGAGCACAGTTATGCCAAAGTACTTGTGAAATTAAATGACTCAATTTCAAAATGGATGTTGAGTTTGTAATGAAATGCTACATAATTAAATTATTTCTAGTTGTCAACTGAGACATTTAAATTTAAGAAGTGTGATGTTTACATTTAATTTCTTCAAGTCTTCATCATTAGTTGTGAACTTGATTGCAGGTGAGAAAAGTGTTTACTTAGATATTTTTGTCATAATTTCAGAATGCCTCATAACAAAGAAAAACATGTCATTTCTTCTCTTTATAAGACCGTCTGCTGAGATGAATTTTTACCACAGTACAAAACATTTTTTGAAGCTCTTTCAATCTATTTCACACAACCACATATCAAAAGAAAAAGGAAAATTAATGAGAAATATCACCCTTGTGGCTTAATGTGGAATTTAAGACATGAGTAACCAGAATGAAATTCAAATTTGATTTTCCTTTTCCTGAAACCTTTTTGTTTCTTTATCATCATGATGTTGGCTAATATTAGCACTGTCTGCATCTCAGGTAATATTGCTGAGACAATTCAACATAATGTACAAATTAGTTGTGCAATATGTACAAAAAATGCTTCCAATTGTAATTGTGTGATCATGATTAGTCTATTTTTTGTCAAAAATGTTTTAATCAAAATAAATTTTGTTTTATGACTGAATTAATAAATCATCAAATTTGATTTGTATTATGATTTAGATTTTTCAAAATGTATATTCAAACTATGTTAACAATAAAAGTAAAATGTAGCTTATGAAAGTCATTACAAATTCTGAATTTTAATGGAAGTTTATTTCCTTTTTCTGAAATGTAGTTTTTTTTACTGAGCCTGTCTGTCCAAACTCAGTGCACCAGAATTACCTAAAAGGCACCAAAAATGTAGAAACAAAGACCGAAAAAAAAAAAGAGCAAAACAAAGAAAAAAAGCTTTCTGGATTGAAAGCATGCTGGAATGGCAACGCTGAGAGGGTGTCATTACGCTTTCAGCTTTTTGTTTTCCCGTCTTGTCGCTTTGCCTCATGCCATCACGGATATTACCTGGCAGTAGGTTTTAAAAGGTAGGGTTCCGTAGTAATATTTATCTATAAAGCCTAAAAAACTGGCTCTCAAAATTGCAGTTCCAGTTACAATGTTGTTATCTAGCTCTCTTTAATAACAGCACCGTCATGAAATGGACACGAGTCATGAAAACAACTCTTTGCATGGATCAGAGGACAGAAGCAAACCTTGTTTTTTCTTCTTCAGCTGTTCAGAGTTGGACTTGTTGCTGTTCTTTGTGTCATTGTCCTGCTGCATAACAAAAGTGCACTTAAGCAGAAAGTCACACACTAACGTCAAGGCATTCTTCTTCAGCATTTTCTGCAAGAGAGCAGAATTCATTGTTCCATCAAATATGCCATGTTGTCCAGGCCTCTGAAGCAGCAAGATTCACCACAACCTCTGTATTTAACTGCTGGTTTGATGTTTGTTTTTCTAAAATGGAGTGAAAGAGAAAACACAGAATGGTGCGAAACCTTTTCAGGGCTAAAGAAAAGACCAAAATCACTGTGCAACCTGACTGACAATCAAATCCAGGAGGTTTCAGAAGAACCTAAGACAACATCTAAAGGAGAGTACAATTTTCATGATTCAACAATAAGAGAGAGGCCCTGAAAAACGGCATTCATTTGAAAATGTGGTCAAAACCACTGGTGATCAAAAAGAACACAAAGGCCAGTCTCACAAAAAAAACAAAAAACATCTTGATGATCTCTGAAATTGTTCTGTAGACTTTTCTTTAAGGAAAATGTGTGTCCTGGTGCATAAAGCTAACAGTGACACAGCAGATATAAGGAAAACTGTGGATGTATCAATCCAGTTCAATCAATAAAGTTTATCTGTATGACACATTTCCACAACAAGATGGTTCAAAGTGCTTTACATTGTAAAAACATTGCAAAACCATAATAAAGACATTACACAGTCATCAGTTGTGTAACAAATATTACATTTGATCAAGTGCCATCGTCAAAATCAGTAAAATCAAATATGTTGGTCAATGTTCCAGTGATTATGGGTCAAAAGCAGCTCTAAACTGGTGGGTTTTTAGTCTTGATTTACAGGAACTCAGTGTTTCGGCTGTTTTGTAG
>NW_015115381.1:23030-34453 GCF_001443285.1 Poecilia latipinna
TAGTTTTCTGGAAGTTTGTTCCAGATTTGTTGTGCATAGAAGCTGAATGCTGTTTGCTCCATGTTTGGTTCTGGTTCTGGGGTTGCAGAGCGGACTAGAAGACCTGAGTGGTCTGCAGCTTTGTTGCAACAACAGGTTGTTAATTTATTTTAGTGCTAAGCTTTTGCAGCAGTGTTGAGATGGTTTCCATTGTGCGCATTAATGCATATTAATATATATTTTGTGTATGAAACAGTAAATTAAGAAAAATAGGCCATTTTAATGTTTTTATAGACTCATGTATTTGCCGATTGTAGCGTTTTGTGTGCTGCCATGTTTCCTAATCCCTACGGATACCAGGGGCCCACTGCATTGACAAATCCGTATTTCTAAATGACTCTGTACCACGGACAACAAAATCCTGATTGAAACATCCCTGTAAAAAAAGATAAATATAACAGCTTTCTATGTACCCAGGGTGATTATCCAACAATCCTTCTGACATATGCCATAGTCTCTTTGATACCGGTTTGTTGATAGTTGCTGAAGCGTGCCGTGTTTGGCCCAATGATAGACCAAAGTGTTAAGATGCACCGTGAACCTCTCCCTCCCATCATTCATGCCTTCACATTGCAGGCTCCAGCACTAAACCTTTTGCTCTCCCTGATAAAATATTTAAGATCTGCCATGATTAAAGTGCATCCTCCTCACCTTGGCAGCAAAATCCATTAACCGCAGCAGAATCAATTCCATTGATTTCAATGATAGAGGCTGGAAATGTGCATGTGGAGAAATGGGTATGAGGTCAAGATACAGGGCATGAGGAGGTGAAAAATGCACTTTGTTGGTGAGAAGATGGAAACTGATGATGGGAGTGAAAAAAAAAGAAGAAAAAACTTCTTTGCTCAGTGCTCACACAGCTCAGATCCGGTATGAAAAATGCATGGGACATCAGTCAGGAACACAATTATTTGCATGGCTCAGAGGATTGAAGCAATTCATGGAAGCCTCCTTGACACGGCCTCTCAGGATGCTGCAACAGTACCGTGCAGCTTAGCACAGCAAAGTGTAACACAAAAAGAAGGCAGAAAGCCTGGCAGGGAGAAGTCTGGAGAAAAAGGACACGAACAAGCTTGAATAAACCCTGAGAAAGGGCATGTGTAACTGCGTGCTAAATAATTTATATCACGAGCTTCTCTACTATTGTCATCACAATAGTAATAATATAAAAGACGCCACGTCTGAACACACTGCAGCCAGTAACTGGCTGAGAAGATCTCTGTTCACCGCAGAACTCATCATTTCCATCACATAATTTCTCTATTAATGTACTTGATAACATTCGCGGTGAGTGGCAGTAATTACACTGGCAGAATCAGACGCAGTTTTCAACAATGACAGTTCTGTGTACCGTGAACGCTGTTGGAGATAAGGTGGTCTGGGCAGGTGCATTGCTGAGTTGCTGTCCCATTCATCGGCTGAGGCTAGCAACTTTTGAAATATGTTTTAATCCGTAGATGTCAAACCTCATAATAAGAGCCGCACTCAGGTG
This sequence comes from Poecilia latipinna, assembly GCF_001443285.1. Classification (NCBI taxonomy): domain Eukaryota; kingdom Metazoa; phylum Chordata; class Actinopteri; order Cyprinodontiformes; family Poeciliidae; genus Poecilia; species Poecilia latipinna. The sequence continues at coordinate 24,562 of NW_015115381.1, forward strand.
GGCTCTCACTGCTACTTTTTAATTAGCCCTCAAGAAACTGAGGTCAGTTTAGGTTGAAATGTGCTTTACTGACACATGACTCTGACGCTGTTACAGTGCTTAGCCATCCCTCTGCTCAACTCAGTGTACTGTGGATTTTATCATATAATCTCAGACCAGCACATTTATTGCTAAATTTGATCCGATTGTGCAAACTCCTGCAAACATGAACACATGAAGCTTAGGTCAGGTTTTGTGTATCCCTCAGCCGGTTCTTACTGACAGAACTGAAGTAACTGAGTCAGGTTTGTAGGTCGCCTCACACCGCTATGCACACACATTTTCTGAGGAAATGAGATTGGGACTAATGCCTACTGCAAAACATAGTCTTTGTTATCCTTAAGCCACTTTAAAACTAATTTAACATTAAGCTTATAGTCATTGCCTATTTGGAAAACCCATTCATGTCTCGGCTTTGTTTCAGTATATAGTTTTCGAGGGGATGCAGCGCTCCTTCTGTAGAAAAAAAGCCCTTATTACAATGCTGCCACACACAATATATGCTGTTTTCAGGGTTGTAGACTTTCCCTTTTCCTCCAAATAAAATGTTGGACGTTAACGATGCTCTTATGAGCAGGAAATAAAATTTTACTGTCATCAGACCACAGGACATTATTTCCAAAAATGAAGGTCTTTGTCCTTGTGTCCATTTGCAAACTGCAGTCTGTTTTTTTATGGCTTAATCATCTGAGTGACCTTTGAGCCCATGCCAGTGCAGGACTCCTCTCACCAGAGACGCCGTTACCTGTCAGAGTTTGGGGCTGTTGAGTCTGTGTGTGTTCTTCTATGCTGGAGCTGCAGAGTCTACCTGGTGGGTGGGGCTGAGCAAGATTCTACCACACACCTGCAAAACATCAATACAAAATAAAATAAAATAAAATAAACGATAACAGATATCCTGTTAACGGAGCCTGTGTGTTAAATCTTAAATTGTCACTGTTTTTAAATTAGTATTGTCACAACTACTGTCCATTAGCGTCAAATTGTTGTTGTTCTCAGCTCCTTCAGACTGGCCAACTGCACTTGTTTTATATATGCATCATTTTTATAACAACTTAAGGTGAAATACTTACTTGATTGTGGTATAAAATGATTTTATGTGACTGGAAAACATATAATACAGCCCCTTTAAAACTGAATGTCACAAAAACAGATTCTAGAAATTTGTCATATTCACAAGAGTCGAAAACTGATCCAAACAGATGAAAACGTTCGCTTTCTTTATGTGAAATAGTTCATTGATGCTGGCTGTTGGTTTTCAGATTGTTGCTGAGTTTGTGTCCTCAAAAATTGATGAAAAAAAAAATCTTAATAGTTTGACATAACTTAGTTTTTATTTTTGAGTTTTTTGCATGATGTTTCTCCTGTTCAATCTTCAAATAGAGTAGTCCACGCATATTTAAACAGTGTGAGAGGAAAGTAAAAAAGTGTCAAACAACTGTGATAATAGGGCATGAAATAGTAAGATCTTCACTTTGTTTCCTTGTGAGATGACACGGTGTTGCCAGGCTGCAGCTGAAAAAGAACTGACACACATAGCAGCAGATATAATTTAGAAAAAATGATTTCACAGTATATGAAAGTATAGCTTTATGGATGAATATCTGCAATACTGCGGCTTATGTCGATGAGGTCTGCAGTCTCTACCTTTAGAGCAGCTTCTCATACATCATGCTGGAGACACCTGTCTCCTCTCATTTATCTAATTTGTGCCTGCTCATCCCGTCTCCTCCGCCTATGACCCGGAAGTAATCCACAGCAAAACATTTTAAAGACAAGACACGTTTATTTGTATCGCACATCTCAGCAATAGGCAATTCAATGTGCTTTATATGTTGAAAGCATAAGATAAGGGACAAAATTTGATCAACGTTATTAAGGTCTTTAGCTCTGCTGCAGTAATCAATGCAACTAAACGCATGGATGAGCTGGGATATTAGCTCTTTAATCCTGGAAATGTTCTTCATGTGACAGAAGGCTGACTTTGTAACTGCCTTTATGTGTCTCTGAAGGTTCAAGGGTGAGTCCGTCACTATACCCAGATTTCTTTTGGTCTAAAGAGATTAACTTCAGTTTGGTTTCTTTTCATTCACTCAGCTCTGCTGGCACAAAGTACACTGAAGGAAATCATTCCAGCCATTTGCAATCACACTTTGTATTAATTTATCTCTGATGAGTATCCACAAAACCACCATGTTCAATGGCATCTTCTGTAAAAAAAATGTTTTGACAAAAATGAAAGACTGAACTTCAGTGCCTTAAAGGAATCAGAGAGAAGCCTGATTCCTTTTAGCCTGTCAGCACTGTTGATTACTGTCCTTCATAAAACACATTTTCAGATAAAACAGCAGGAAAGGACAATGATTTGTTGCAAACATTTGCAATGAGGCTGAGAGAAGATAGCTTAGCAACTACAAAGATGGATGAGCTCATGGGGTTGACTTTGTGAGCCACAAGAATAGTTGCTTGATACATAGGGTAGCATTTTGTGAAGCAAAGCAAGAATACTAAAAATAAAGATATGGACTTTGATTTTGTTTGTGATAAATTGTGTGGAAGAATCTCCTTGTTTATATCAGTGAACTATTAAATAAATACATCTTATAGTTAGCAGAGGGATGGATCATTCATGCTTTCCTCTTTAGCGCTCTCACAACAAACTATGGTTTTGTGCATTGCGACAAAGAAGTGTAAAGGAAAAGTCAGCTACTTTCATAAAGTGTGAGAAACAGTGTGGCAGCTGGCCACAGTGGGGGGCTTTTTCCAAGTTGCACTTCCTTCTCCCCAATTTACTGACTGGCTGCTGAAATGAAGGATGGCCACTGGGAACCCCAGGTCACCAGAGGCTGGCTCTTTCTCCCATGACAAGCTTTTGCTCAGTTCTTGTCCACTGTTTTAAGTGGTTAATTAAAAAATGCAACCCATGATCGCCAGAAAAAGCAGCATGAAAAACCTTTTAAATTCACATAGGGAAATCATAATAACCTGTTATTTTTTTATTATTCATTGGGGGAATTAAGCTGCCTTTGAAAGATTGAGTCAGTTGTTGATAATGACAGTATTCCAGTCGGTAGTTATTGTGATTATTTAACCACAAATATATCAGATCTATTCTATTTTTGACTCAAGAACATCAAATTTATAAGACCTAAATTTCACGTTTGTACAATTCAAATGGCCAGGAAGCGGTGCATTTCTTCAGATGGCAATAGCAGCTCAGGGGCGAGGTGGAGGAGCCCAGTTTTTTTTCTTTCTTTTTTTGTTTAGATTATCTGTCTCACATTACATTGCCATGACATAGCGACAGTTTTAACAAATATGTAAAAAAAATTCTTATAAAAGTTACACAGCAGCTTTAACTGAAAGTGCTGCGTAGTATCAGTTCTCACAGGAGGCTTTTTGCACAAAAAGTTTCCATTCATTGACTCCAACTTTGTGCCTGTCAGTCACATTTACTGTGATTTTACTATTTCACATCAGAAACAACAGACAGTTTATAAGACTTGTTTGGATAACATTTATATTCATGCTCTCAGCATGAATGTATCCCCACTGACGTTTTCTGAACAGCCCAGATGTTCCTGACAGACATGGCTCCCAGTTCATTTCCTGTTCATATTTTTTGTAAACGGTAGCTGTATAACTTAACCTCTGACAAATATTCCTGACATGTCTATTCATCTTTATGGAAAACGGGTGAATTTTGTAGTTTTTTTTCTTTTCTGGTCAATCTCTTCCTTCACGGCGCTCGCCCTCCTTTTATCCATGTTCAAATGTATCCACTCATGCATTTTTTTATCTTTTCTTATTGCTTGAAAACATTTCTTACTTTTATGTCACAATCTCTCATAAATCAAGTCTTTTCCATAATTTTCAGAACATGTTACTTTTAGAGACCTGACATTCAACTGTCGAGTTTTGCTGAAAATTCTCTGTCAAATGGGTCATGGAAATTTTGAATCTTTGAATAAATTGAAGCAGCGCTACATTTTATGATTGCTCTCAAACATTTCTTAACCTTCCATTCAAAAGTTTCTTCAACTCAGACTGGCAGATGTGGAGTTTCATGTTAGTTTTAAACGACTTTACGCAGCAGAGTAAAGTCTTGTGCTAACAGCTGCTGAAATAACGATGCTGTCAGTGATTCAGCAGGTCCAATCTGGGGGTTGATTGAGTCATTGTCACCTGAGAGTTGATTACCTGGCTGACCTACATGTGAGGAGCATGTAGCACAAACTGTGATCACTTTGCAGGAGGACAGTGTCAGACTGAGAAACCCCCCCAAAAAAATTCAAAAGGAAAAGTGGAAAAAATAAGCTGTTGCATCAACGTTGCAAATCAAGGGCTTCTCATGAATTTTAACACGGTTGTCGACGTTGGCTGTAATTCTGACTGTCATCAACTGTTTTGCTTCTAACCTTCAGGCCACGGCTGCCTTAGTATTCTGATAACATTGAAATAGTCTGAAATGAAAACCAGCAGTTTATCAATTCTTAATTTCTTGCCAACATGTAATTTAAAACAGAACTCAGAAGGTGATATTTTGTGCAGAAGGAGGACGTTTGTTCATGGAAGCAGTCAGATATTTCTGATAAACCTAACAAGGGTTGAGATGAGACATGATTGGATTTGTCATCAGAACCAGCTGCAGTGCAAAGCTGGGTAAGTCAGTGAACACATTGTTTTTTTTAAGTATCATGGCGTTGTATGTTTATGCATTTCATGACAAACTTCAAATATTATCATGATGCACATAAATAGGTGATGTTTCACCTGAACTAAACACACATAAACTGTGCAGATAGAGTTAAACCACAGGAGTTTCATGACAGCCGTTTCTCACTGCCTGAGAAATGTTGTAAGCAGACAAGGAAACAGATTTTGACCTGAAGGCGCCTGCAGTTTCATCAGGCACTGATGCATCAAAACGAACCCTGATCTCCCAATAAATCTTACTATGTGCACAATGTGTCAGCATTCCCTCTGTCACTTCTCTGACTTTCTGAGTTTAACGCTGCACTGCGGAACAGCAGTGAGGCTCTTTTACCAATCAGAGGCAGATGAAGGGTGGAGCAGGCTCTTATGACATCACACTGCAATTAATAACATAAATTTTAAAGTAGGGCAGTAAAATGAAATATTTTATCACTGGAAATTGAATAACTGTGCTGAAATGATTACATTTTTATAAGTTATTTAACTTTATAATATATATTTTTACACCTTTGTATTCATTACTGTTTGATAACTGAATGGAATTTGATTTGAAAGCTGTAATTTCTTTTAAAATGGCGCTCATTCTGTCTAATCCAGTGTTACCTCTTTCTAAAAGCTTAGCTGCCAAAACGTAGTTCAGTTACTCAGATTGTAGATGAGACATTTCTGACTTCATTTTGTGGTCAAATTAGCTGAGTTTATATTTTCTTTTCATTTGACAAACTTCATTTTAATTCCAAATACTTAATTTATCCCAAAGCAAAATTAAATGTCACATATCATTTCAAGTTTCTTCAAAGAGCCACAGTGGTTGGTGATGCTGTGGGAAGGAGGGATCTTCACCAACAGTCTTACAACAACACTGTAGAGACCTCGAACTTAAGACTGCTGCTATATGACAGTCTGTCCAGGCATGCTACGAGCTACGCTTAGCTGTGAAAACCAGCTTGTTGCCATGGTTTTACATTATCACAACTGTCCTGAAGTAAAAAAAAAGAAAAAAGGCAAAAATTTGAGCACAAGAAAAGTCACTTTTTATAGTAGTACCTTACTATCCAATAACTTGCTTATGAAAATCCATTAAATATTGGGGTGTTAAGTGCTGATTAGTGGATATGTCAGCTCTGATTTAGACAGCTGTCGTCTTCTCTGCACTCACCATCACAGCAGATGCAAAAGTGAACAAAGAGACAGAAGAAAATCGTTTACTCTTTTCTAAATATTATCTTATTCAACAGGAAGAACCAGGTCTTTATCTGATAAGACATAAATCTGAACTCTTGGAGCAATTTAGTTTTTTTAATGCACAGCTGCACAATGAATGAATGTATTGTAACAACTGTGAAGATGTTCAGCCAGAGTGTTTCTTTGTAATTGGTATATAATTTTTAAAATGTGCAATGATTTTATATTCTGATCTGTGTTTTTGACACCAAAGGAATGTTGGCATGATGATTAATTTTCTTACAGCATCATTTATGCTGCTTGTTGACTTTAAAAACAAGAGTCTGACATAATTCCTCCAGTTGTTTTCAAAGTTTTTCGGAGTGTGACCAGGTCGTGACCTTAAGTCCAAAATGTATATTTTTTCTATTTCCTTGATCTCTTCACTTCACTGTATTCACATTTTGTGATGTGTAATGATGGCACTTGACAAAATATAATGTTTACTGGGTTTCTCACTTATTGACTGTGTTCTATGACCTTGTATTTTTGTTTTTATGATGTAAAGCATTTTGAACTGCCTTGTTGCTTAAATGTGCTCTACAAATAAACGTGTTTGATTGAATTTTAGAGAGAACAATTGTTACTTAAAGCAGAAATTAGTGCAAATTCATTTCTAGAATGTCTGCATTTCTGCTCAATGTATTTAGTGAAATCTAATTTATGAATTTCTTACAGAAACATGGCAAATAGTGAAAGTAAAATTGCTACAAAACAAAATTTGGCACAGGTTTGTGAATTTTATTCAGTAGTTTGTCGTTTTAATTTGAGCAAGCAGCATCAGATTTTTTAAAACCAGATTTAACTATTTCAGGACCAGCTTTACAGAGAAGGGAAGAAGCACTAACTGGTTTCTGCACATCTAGCACCCGCAAATATTTGTTCAAATATCTGTGAGGATCCTGCTGCATCCGTCTCAGACTGGAGATGCTTTGCATCTGCCGTTGAGCTGAAAACACACAACAAAAATACAGAAATAAACATGATTTGCATTCAGGTGACTTGAATTGGACTGAAGCTGTTTTCCTTCAAGTTGTGGAGGGATAATAACAATCAAGACGGCTGCCAGCAGGCAGTACTCCTTACAGCAATTGTGCTTGCTTTGTGGCACCCAACAAAACCCTGGCTGTTTGTTGTCCTTCTCATGAGAGGCGAAAATACAAATGTTTCCTGGCAGCTGTGTCCTAACATGGTGTGATTCACTAAGCCTGGTAATTTATGTCACTCTGAATTGTAAGACATTTGCCTTTGTACCAAAAGGGTTCAATGCAGCATTATGGAACCAGAAACGTTATAATGACGAGTCTCATTGCAGCTCTCCTTCAGCCATGAATATTCCTAAGATCAGATCGTTTTGGCCCAAGCAGCTCAGCTGTTCTGAATTTATTTATTGTTCACACAAACCATTTTAATTACAATAGAAGGTTTTGAATCTAGTAATGAAATCAGAAAAAGAGCTTAAACTTCCACGTTCATTCAAACATTCAAACTCCTTCCTGAAGAAAACAGAGCGCTGCACATAAAACATGATTTATGTCGCTGGATAGGTGCAGACATCAAAATTTTTATTATGGCACTAAATTTTTCTATTGATTAAATAACATTTATATGAGCTACAGTGTAACATGTTGTAAATCCAAGTGTGAAACTAATCAGACCAATGTGTAGCGCTGATATAAAATCAATTTTCTGTGGCTAGAATGAACTGCAGGAGTTAACGGCATGTTGGGTTTTATTTAAAGGAGGAATATTTTAAGGTCATGGCATCCATTCACAATTTCCCCCTAATACTGCATTTTTAATCACAAGTTAAAATCTTCAGTATATTAAAGTAAGTGTGGACAGAAGAAATAAAATCTTGGGGTTATTTGTTCATGTAGTTTGTGATCCAAAAGCAGGACTTTTGGAAAGGAAGGAGTTTTTTCAGCCTCTGTATTTTGTAGAAGTGGCAAGTGATGCACCAATCAGTCAAACGGAAATCGGAACCAGTCAATTTTTCCTTCCTCTTTTTGGTGATTGGATTAAATAGAAAAAAACACTTTTTCTACCTGATTTAATCCTGATTATCTCCTGTATTTCCTCAACCAACTGATTTTAAAACAAGGGTCTGACAATCTATACAAAGAAAAAGGGAAAATGCAAGAGAAGAGTAAAAAAAACATGAAAGTTGAGGTTAATTGTCTATATGAAGTTAGTGTGATCTTGTAACTTTTATTTTATTCTGAATGAAATTGTGATTTTTATGCAAACTGCACAACCTGCCTACAGGTATTTACCAGGGCAATGTGTTTCCTTGTTGTGTTTCTGCATTGCAGTATTAAGAAAAATTGTCCTTGAAACTAAATTAAAAAACTTCCAGACTGCAGACACCAGGGCAGTTTACATGAAAACACTGAAATAATGTAATCGATTTCAGGAATTTGGAGAGTTCAGTCAATCCAGTAGAGAAAAATGCTTTTGCAAGGAGCCTGAGTTATTAAGATAGACAACCAATGAAAATGTTGTGAGCACCATCTTTGAAACTCCCAAGTTTGCTTAGATTTAGCTGCCTTATTTAAAACTAAAGCAACAAACAATAAAAACATATCAGGGCTCCGGGTTAGTCAGGGCTTCACATTAAAATGTTGGATTTGCTTGTACTATATCTTTCATATTTGTTTAAACAAACTTGTTTTATTTTGGGGGGGTTTTCCACTGCCTTCAAGAATTGCTATTTTTTAAAATGTTGTGCTTTTCTTGGACAAAAAAGGAACTCAGATTAGCAGTGGGATGCCTTGGTTTCATTGTTTTGTTAACTAGAGAAGCGAAGCTGAACTTACAGCCTCTTCTTTTCAGTCAACTCATAAACAACATTTTTTCACTCTGTTCTTAAATGTAAGGATCAATAAAAACGGTGGTTAGAGGAACTGTTATCAGTTAAAAGAAACACTAAGACGGCAACATAATGACGTGGCAGTATGGCGGCTTTGCTAACTCAACTGAAATCAGTGAATATGAATTAAAATCAGTGGCACAGTGTGTAAAGATCTACAGATGTTTCCTGCCCATCAAACATGTTGGGTGGGATCTGAGGGGTGATGAGGAAGCTAGAGTTTTTTTGACATCTGACTAAACCTGAGCTGACTGTAGACACCTGCTTTGACAAATATTTCTTCTACTTTGCTGTCAGTTTGTCAGGGGTTAATAGTAGTAATTTCATCTTCCAGTGCTGGACTGTAGTGAGTACTTCTGCATGTATGTGATTATTCATGAGGACACTCCAGATTTCAATAAAAAATTGGTTCTGCTCTTTCTGATTTATTTATGAAGCATTAGTTGAAGGTTGATGGCAGCAGGATAAGTGGCCAGTGGAAGAAAAACCGTTTTAAACTGTGAAGGTTTTAAAAAGACATTGTTCAAGTACCATTTGGATCAGTTTCAATTCTTTCTGAGCATCTTAACACCAGGAGAGTATTCGTGGATGTTTGTCGAGCCTCGGGTATAATTAAGCCATGCTACTTAGCTTGACGTTTTTGGCCTCAGGCATTTGAAGCCCTGCAGCTTCCTTGGTTTGGAGATCACCTTATATTGTGATTACAGATGTACGTTTCTGAACAGTCAGCCATTCTTAACGAGGACATCACCACTGCCTTAAAGCTATAAGTTGCAGGTCAGTGCAAGACTTATTTGCTTACATTTGAATTGAGAAGGTTGAAACGCTGTCCTTCTTTCAAAATGAATCAACAGGTTTAGTACATTAGGAATATGAATCATGAAATTTATTTGAAAACTAACTTAAAACAAACAAATTGGCTTTTACAGTTTCCATTGCCCAGGATGAAGCCAAACTGTTCATGAGGCCGATGGTTAAACACAGCTAATTGTTTGTGCGCTCGGTCGTCTACAGACTTCTGCCACAATCCTTGGTTGGTTG